>NC_137927.1:23610815-23633315 GCF_963457725.1 Sprattus sprattus
GTGCGTGCGCATGTGTGTGTGAGTGTGTGTGAGTGTGTGTGTGTGTGTGTGTGTTTGTGTGTGTAAGAGAGTGCGTGTGTGAGAGTGTTTGTGTGTGTGTGTGTGTGTGTGTGTGTGTTCGTGTGTGTGTGTGTGTGTGTGTGTGTGCGCGTGTGTGCGCACATGTGTGTGTGTGCGCATGTGTGTGTGTGTTTGTTTGTTTTGTGTGTGTCATTATGTGTGTGTGTGTGTGTGTGTGTGTATGTGTGTGTGTGTGTGTGTGTGTGTGTGTGTGCGTGTAAGCATGTGTGTGTGTGTGTGTGTTTGTGTAAGCGTGTGTGTGTGTAAGCACTGAAATGTGTGTACTGTTTATTTCCTTTGAATGTGCCTGTCATCTTCTGCCAAAGCAGTTTAGCGCCATTGTCACTCCTTACTTTGCCACTGGCTCCTCTGTGACATCTTTTTCTTAAAACAATACCTGCTGTTTTACAATGACAGCTTTTTTTGGGGGAGCTTTACGTCGCAGAAGTTTTTTCTTTCCCCACTGGGCTTTTTCATGTGATGTTTTTTTTTCTTAAATGCTTAATACTGTAGTGAAATGAGGTGACTAAGAACTAATCCTCACTGGGGAGAATTTTTTTGGCCTCTTGGCAGGCCCATGGTTTGGTAAAGGTCATAGCCGAGCTCAGACACATGAAGTCATTCTGGTGGAGCCCAGCCACACAAATAAGCCTGGCCTGTGAAAGACCAGAATCTTCGGTGACGGGAAAAAAAATGATACATTGAAATGTGCATCTTTTTTTCCCTGTGAAGTAAGAATAGAAAAAAAATCAAGTATGTTCGTGTTTTTCTTGTGCAGATGAACTTCTGAGAGGACGACCGTCGCATGACACATTGATGGCCGCGACGTGTGTCTGGAATGCCAAGAGTCCAGAAGATGGAACCAGTTTGGCTCTGAGTGGGCCAAGTGCTTAGCAGGGAGTCCACAAACTGCTCAAAACTGACATTTGTGTCTCCAGGAGGGAGGCAAACAGGGAGAAGTACCAGACACAGACCCCCCCCTAGCTCCCCCTGGCCACCCCATCCTCGTCGCCATCAATTGGATTTAATTGTTTTTGCCATTGGTGATGTTGGAGATAGTGTTCATTATCCCCACACTCAAACCTAGCATCATTTGCCTCCGCGTAGCCTGTCTCTCGTGCTCGAACCCTACAGAATACTGCTGATGTTGTGTGTTGTTCTTAGTCTGATGGGTTTGGAGTTCATTTATGGGAGCCGGGTCTTGTTAAGTCGTAGAGAGTGATTGCTTTTATGTTCTACTGCACTGAGTTTTCTATTTCCCCCTAAATAAATAAATAACCTTTAAATAAGGGAGAGCGGGAGGGGGAGGGGGGCAGGGGGGAATAGGAATAGCAGGCCTCAGCTCAGAATGGAAATTCTATTTTGTCGAAGTCAACAGAATAATATATAGCTCTACAGCATCTGTTCTCCTACCACCACAATAGCATATATAATTTATTTGGATACGAGTGTATGTGCTTGCATAGAGTCAGCACACAAATACCAATTTAACATCACTGCTGGCATAAGATTATAGATAAATAGGTGTAGTAGTGAAAGGGAGAAACACAACAGTTAGTGCCTAGATATTAGCTCCAATATGCTACACCGTCACATGGAACTAATATTAATTAATTAACTTACCTCTAATGGCAGTGCTGATCACAATATTTAGAAAAAAAAGTATGAAGTAACTTTGGTTTCCTTCAAAAACGTAGGCACTAAATTATATACCCGACAGAACATCAGGAGAAATTCTCTCACATCAAATTATGCAGCGCACTATGAAAGTAATATGCACTTGACATGAAATTTGTGCTTTTATGCCACTGCCGATCTCGAATCATTGCTTTTAATACCCTATCAATGCCACAAATCATGAAAAACTGATATTACCGGGGTGCACGGCAAAGCATTAATGCCAGAATTATTGTTCTTTAATATAAAAGGTGAAATAAAAAAGTGGTTTCTGGCAGAAATATGACGTCTCTTTTCATTTCACGCAGGGCTCTCTTGGCGTTGTTCGCTCACTGTGAGAGGCATGTGGTGCTCAAAATAATTGTTCTTTTCATAGTAAGAAAGGGCATATCAATTAAAAATAAATAGTCTCTGCTGTTATTATGCCACAGCACAGTGGTTGGTCAGCCATTAAAACTATTTTTTTTCACTCTCTTTCTTGCTTTTTTCTCTGCCTCTCTCCACAAAGACTGGAGGTATTTCCTCTACAACAACGTGGCATTTCATATCAAACCACTCCAGCCTATATGCTTATTCATGAGCTGAGACGCCAAGAATGTGAGGCTGGAGATATGTGGGGTGGGGTGGCAGGGGTCAACAAAGAAAACACAATGGAAACTTTTCATCTTCCAGCTGAAACAATCTTTCATGGATTTATATTCTTACCCAATGGTGTGCGGCTGTAGCTGTTGCGTTGCTAAATGCAAGGTGATTTTTTTCTCTCTCTCTCTCTCTCTCAACAGAGACGCAGACACATAGCAATGCATAAGGAATAAAGGTTTTGGATTGGAATAAGAGGCTCAAGACTGCTAGAAATCTATGTTAAGAGAGCAGTTAGAGGCTGAAGTGTTTAAGTCACAGAGTTCACATTAAGGTCATAGGTTTCTTTTAGTCACAAGTGGTTGGTTTGGCCTGGACTACTTTTGGACTACTTTTTGCTCTGTTCTCAACACACATACACACACACACGTACACGTACACGCACACGCACGCACATACACACACACGCGCACACGCGCGCACACGCGCGCACACGCACGCGCACGCCACACACACACACACACACACACACACACACACACACACACACACACACACACACACACACACACACACACAGACACGCACACACACACACACACACACACACACACACACACACACACACACACACACACACACACATCTTTAAGGCATTGAAATCCATCACCAAACATTATAAATGCCTCCTAATGTCTTCTAATATGTGTTATCATTTTTCAATTTTTGTATCATCATTGTTGAACATCTAGAATATTCCCATAGCTGTGTACTCATGAATAAGAAAGCATAACTATTAACCAACGTGCTCACCCATGTTGATGGTATCATTTAGATGACTCTATTCAGATGGGCTACATCATGTGTCCCTGTGGTACGCAGAATATGCACACACTCATTTAGCCTGTGTGATGATTCTTTTGATGTATGGGCTATCTGGAACAGCCTGTGCCGCAGCTAACCTTTGACCCCGTCAAGTGTCTTGCTATGAAGATATGTGAAGATGAGCGCGTGCTGCAGGAGAGCAGGATGAAGGAGACAGAGAAGATGGATTGATGCAGTAATAGTAATTGGTAGAACAATGTGCACGTCTTCCCCTTCCTCTGTCTCCAACATGGCTCTCTCACAATAGGAGATAAAGACATACACAGAGAGAGAGAGGGAGAGAGAGAGAGAGAGAGAGAGAGAGAGAGAGAGAGAGTGTGGGGGTGAGAATAGATTTACCATGTGAATCACTTGACGTACTATATGTATGTGTGGGTTGACAGTCATGTGCATTTGCACTAGTGTGTGTGCTCCAAAGCTAATGCAAAGTAATGGAAAGAAATGGACACTTGTAATGTGATTTCTTCCCTGATGTGGGGACACTAGCTGGAGGTTTGATCCGTGCACAGATGAAGCCCAGGTCTCCTCCTCCCAGAGTGCCCTACAGCCAAGGCACCGCTGAGGCCCAAGCAGACCCTGAGACAATCTCTCCTTCACACCCATCCATCCTCATCAGGTAAACAGCATGTGTTCACACACAACAAGAGGAGCAGACCCCCCCAAAACACCCCTGTCTCTCTTATCGTAGAAGGTTGCTCCCCGTTTGAAAGCTATTTCGCCCCCCCCCCCCCCCCCCCCCCCACCTATACGTACCATCTGCAATCTTTACAAATTCATGAGAATTCAAATATTCAAAATAAACGTGGCAAACAGGGAAGCAGCCATAACCATGAAAACACATCAGATTTATTTCCCCTGTCCTGTTTACTGGTTCACGGGACACTGCATGCAAACAGAATGCAAATTTATTTGATTGAATCAGGTGATGCAGAGGTAATTGTATTTGGCGAAATGTCCAAGATTTTTTTTTTCTTTATCATTATCAGCAGGGGGGGGGGAGGGGGGTGCTGGAGGGGTGCGTGCGCGTTCTTTATGAAATCCGTCTTAAACAAAAGCTATCATCGCTCCAAAGCCTTGTGATCTTCCTTTGTCACTCGCGGATGTGGGAGCGTCTTTAATTTCCTTTCAATTAAAAGTAAATATGCGGTTTTATTTTTCCCCCCACTGCGAAATCTAAACAAGAAGAGTCAACATGAGCAGACAGGTGAAGAATATTCATTTTGTTGCCGTCTCATTCAACAGGCAGAGATGTTCTTTGCCAGCCCCCCCTTCCCTCCCCTTCTCTCCCCCATCACAGTCAGTGTTGCAAGTGCGCTAGCATTCGGAACAATTCCACTGCGCTTATTAAAACCTGAGTTTGCAAAATAAAGACACACACACACACACACACACACACACACACACACTCACACAAATGGAAATCACAGGCCACCATCTTGATTCAGGCAAAAACATTCCATTAGGAATTGCTGGACACTCTACCCAGCTGGTCTCCTCTTTTCCCCTCCTCCTCCTCGCAGGCCCGTGGAAAATAGAATGCCTATATTGATGTAGCTTCACAACAAACGGTCACGTGTGTGTCGCTCCTCACTTCTTCTCGCCAGCAGGTCCTGGAGTACATAATGGAGGAATTATGAATGTGTCAGTCAACCTTCAAAGCTATCCTTCATGTAAAGAGCCCTACTCAGTTGCACCAGCTAAACAACGGCAACAACAACAACAAAGTCCTCGGTGCCTCGCCTCTCTTTACCTCCTCACCTTGTGCGCATCGCACTCCCTCACTCGAGAGCACACTTGACAGATGTTCTGACATTTGTGCAAAAAAAAACAAAAAACAATGTTCTTCAACATTTTTTGACTGTCATTATTAGCTTTAAAAACCTCATCTTTTCTCACTATACTGGGGACCCTCTGCCACTCTAAATCAAGCCGCGTCGTTGGTCGACTGCAACAAAAACATCAGCAATATTCGATTTTCTAATTTCGCATTAGGAAGAACACCAGTTCAGCTTAAGTAAGACCAAATCAAGGGCTTGATTCAATTTCAGTGATGTCATTATGGGGTCACATTTCAATGTGTAATATGATATAAAGTTGGTTATGCCCTTTTCGTGGCCAGCTCGGGGTTTACTCCTTGTGTGCTTTTAAGCCTCTGACTTTCTCCATACACTTTCAAATGACGGATGAGCTGAGGTCCCTGTAATGCTTTATCTCTCATATTGTTAGCTGCTGGATGCTGTGTCGTATCTATGTCACCAGGCCATTTCAACGACTGCAGCATAGACGGGCATGGACCGACAGGGGACCAGTAGGGACTAAAAGGCCGGAGAGATGAGCGATTCATCCCAAGACAGGACGCTAAGGGAAGGACAGCGCCCCCTGGGCTGCTTGTGTAGGCTCCTCTTGTCTGCCCCTCCCTTAAGTCCTGCTGCTAACGTCTGCTGAATGACATTTGAACATTGCCTTGTGCATTTGGAGTGATATTCATGCGACCTTTGAGAGAGGATTCGTGTGACCTTTGGATATCTGTATGGACTTAAATTCAACTGATAGGTTCATCTCCTAGATTGCATCTGTGAAGTGTGTGTCGCATGTGTTGCAAGCCTCGTTGTGTGTGATAAACACAGCTGAACATCCTTTCCACTCATCATAGTGAATTAACAACAATTTAACTGTCTAGCTATTTGGACATCCTGAAAATTTTAGGCCTCATTAAGGAATACTAAAACAACGGGCTTGATGCAATTTCCGTGGCGTAATTGAAACGCCCCAGACTAGGCAGGATGTAGAGGTCCTCTGAAAAGTAGTTTGTCTGTAGTCTGACCTTCAGAGACCTTGTCATTTATTAAAGGCAAAAATCTTTTTTTTTATGTTGTGAGTTGTTGCTCTACGACCTCTGTGCACACGGTAGCTGAAGAGAGCAGATGAAGGGGTTATGGGAGATGGGATAAAGGAAACCGACTCTTTCGAGTGGGAAGTTTCATTTGGGGAAACCCTTAGCGAGCATGAGCTACAACAGCTGGTAATTGCCAAAGATCTAACTGACTTTTTTTTGGGGGGGGGGGGGGTGCTGGGGTGCTGGGGTGGAGGGGGGCCGTCACATGTCTTTGTTTATGCTCTTGTTGATGGGGAGCTTTGTTGCCCAAGGTGAGTTGCCTGACTGAGGCTCCTGTTATTTTGTTTCTCTGACCCCGTCTGTTGGAAGAGGAATTTTAAATAACAGGGCTCTGGCTTGCTAGTTGTTTTCCACACGGTCTCATGTAAAATGGATAGAGGTGGCACATTTATTGAAGTTTGATTTAAAGTGTGGGGCAAAAAAAGGGATCTTGTCATAAATTATTTTACTCATACCAAGCCCGCCGATGTATGTTGGATCTTTAAATAATGCATCACCCAGCTCGTAATTAGGACAACAATAGTCTTTTACTGCTTCAAGAATACTCAGGGTGTTTCTCTCTTCAGCCCCGTGCTTTTTAAATGGGGATGGAAGACACCTGAATGATCTGAAGAAAAACATTCCCTTCATGAATGGCAGGCAATGCTTTAAATTCATATTTCACTCTAAATGGTATAGGTTATCATTCCAGCACTCATTATCATTTAGACACAAAATAAGCTATGGTAATGGTGTCTGTGGATGCAAGCCACCAGCGTAATGTTGCTCCCAATAATGTACATGCACATTTGTCTCAGGCAGTGATTATTACCTTGCAGAATACACGCTGTTTGATTCTAATGCAATGTGACAAAATGTAAAAGCATCGGCAAAGGGGAAGAAGAGAGAAGAAAAAAAAAAGAAAAGTTGAATTAATTACATATTACATCGCCTTCACCCATAGATAACACCTTAAGAGGAAGGGCCCCATATACATTCCACACCAGAGAGGAGGTATGGTAATCTCTGGTGCTGAGCTGTTACGACACATTTATCAGTGACCTGCACACTTTATATTATTACAGTTAAAGTCTATAAAAGTGTGTTTAGACAAAGAAGAAGGCATTACCTGCATGGTAACCCCAAGTGCTATTAAAGGCTTAGGCCTCACAATGTGAACTGGATATTTAATATCCTTTATCTTAAATTTCTCCCTCAGCCTCGGGTAAGCTGATATCTCACTCCACCTCGCCTTTATATTGCTCCATTGCTGTAATAAATACATAGATATCAATGGAGGTAAGTTTGTCCCAGTCAGAGGAGATTATGTCTGCCGTGACTCCCTTTAATAATGTAGGACGCTGTTTATATTTGTGTGCTGGAAGTGCGCTTGTGTAAGAGGAGGGGGACCCGGAGTGGCCATTGTTGAGGGCGAAGCAGCGAGGCACTTCTCCAGGCACCAGAGAGGGCTGAGCACAGGCCATCTGGTGCTCCTCTGGGAGTAAACTCACCTGTGTTTGATCTCTCTCTCTCTCTCTCTCTCTCTCTCTCTCTCTCTCTCTCTCTCTCGCTCTCTCCTCAGTACTTTCATTACCTCTGTAGGTCCAGTCGTTCAGTCCACTAGGGACCTCCTTCAAGCTTTAGTACATTCCCTCCGGGTTTCAGGGTTGATGAAATTAACCTAGCGCTCCCTTTCTTCTCCTGCCTTGTCATACAACTCCACACAGTTGTCCCCTTTTCTTAAAGGAGGGGGGAGAGCCTTTGAATCACAGCAGTATATTTAAACACTTTGGATCCTCTGGGATCAGGTGGTGGAAATTGTGGAGTTGGAGCCCTCCTCTTCTCCTCCTCCTCCTCTCCTCCTCCTCCTCCTCCTCCTCGCCTCCTCCTATCCTGGTGTGTTCTCCTTACCTTTGGGCTTTTCCAGCTTTTTCTTGGGATGGAAGGGAAATTGCCTGATGTGAAAATGAATGCAAATATTCAGCATAAACTCCCACCTCCCACAAGTACACAAGCACACACCGTGGACGCTCTGCCTACTTGCCAATTTGGGGGTTGGTGCACAGGAACGGTGAACCCAATTTCTGGAATAACCAAAACGGCACCGTCTATGTCACAGCCTAGTGAAAAACAAGCAAACGCCTACTAATACTGGTGAACTCCTGTTACATGTGTCATTTCTTATCCCAGACTGCATGGCCTCGTCTGGCATTTCATGGACTCCAAACGATGCACTAAAACGATGCACGTGATAAATGCTGCGATCCACGGGTTTTGTGGCGTCCTGCAAAATTAGCGAGGGGCCCCGACAGTCTGGGAGCACTTGATAACATGTCTGAGGGTGTCCTCCAAAAGCCCCAAAGCTGCTTTTGTGACAGCTTTTGTGCTTTGGTGCAAACAAGATGCAAAACAAAATGGTGGGGTCGGTTTGTGGAAATATGAGGAACCAGCTCATAACTCCTTTATTATGAATAGTCCCCAACGAAAGGTCACAGCCATGACAATGGTGTGATGGATGTCACCAGCACCCAATTAAATCTCCCTAAAAAAAGCAGCCTCCTAGCGCTCCATTTGCTTATTAAATATGAAACAGCTAAATCAAAAGTCACTGGGCCCTCCACCGGAGACGCATGTGCACTGGACAACCAAGAATTCATCTGTGAATTATTTATAATGTTGATGAGAGGGTCAATGACACAACAAATCCTTGTTATGAATGCCTAAACCCTGGCTAAAAGGTCACACAGGGCATTTGAAGTGTTTGAACTGTCTGAGTTTGGTAAAAAAAAAAAAAGAAGAATGAAATGTAATTTTGTATTTTTTTTATCAGTAGTAGTTCTGTGGTAAATAAATATTTGCTGTTCTGTTGCAAGGATCTGTGACACAGGGTGATCCATTCTGCTCCATTTACTCTGCCTTATCTCACTGCTTATTTGTTTGTCCTCTTAAATGAAACGATGTCATGCACCTTGCATAAATTAGTGCGACTGCAGTGAAAGTAGTTCCATGAAAGCACAAGGGGAAATCTCGTTCCCGTTAGTGTCCTAGTTTGACCACTTTTATTACGAGACAAATGCCTCGTGCGACAGACTTCTCCCCTTTAAGTCTACCTCTAGCTGAACTTATGTTTCTCTTTTTTTCCTTGTATATGCAGTCTGAAATTATAGATGATGATAATAATAATAATGTCATTTTGCACCGGAATCTCAGTCATTACCTGCTGTAAAGTGCTTCTAATTGATACCTCTGGAGAGATAATGATTACAATGCCCTCCAGGAAGATATTATTGCAATATTAACCTTTGTATATACTTTTATGCAGAAGACTCTGGCACATTAAGTGATCTGTAAATCTTACTTCTCAGCTAATGCCATTACAAAAGAATGGATATTCAGAGGCGTGCCCTTTCACTGATGAAGTGTGTCCAGGGGTTTTTGGTCGTCTCTGAGAAATTGATGACAAGGAAGTGCAATTTCCGATGGTTATTCTTTTATTAGGGAAAGGTTTTTTTTTTTAGACTGAAGGAATTTCTTTTCTCTCTTTGCTTGGTTCCTTAGCACTGGGTGGACTCTCCCAAAAATGGAGCCAGAAAGTAAAATGTGTCGAAAAATGGGGGGGGAAAAATGCTATTTCTGGACCCCACCATGGCCCCGGTGATAATTGAGCCTTGCCACGGTTACCGTCACAGCTTTTTGGCAGAGAATTGGCTTGACATCGTTGCAGTGATGGTTGGCAAAGTTTCCACAACGTAGGACAAACGCTGTGGGACTGTCATCCTGTGGCATACTGTGTTGCAGATGCAGTGAGCTAAGAGAAAAAAAGAGGACAAACAGCAGGCTTCTGTTGGTGTAGTTTAATGTTATCTGTCCTGCTATCATACTGTAAAAAAAAAACAACAACAACACATTTAACGATTAAGAGGCAGAAACACACTCACACTTGAGAGGCCCCTCTGCACAGCAGCAAAGAACAAGTACATATCTTCTGCTGACATACTGCAAATGAAAACAAATTAATTCAGTGAAGAATGGTGCTGTGTTTCTCTCTCTCTGTGTGTGTGTGTGTGTGTGTGTGTGTGTGTGTGTGTGTGTGTGTGTGTGTGTGTGTGTGTGTGTGTGTGTGTGTGTGTGAGAGAGAGAGAGAGAGAGAGAGAGAGAGAGAGAGAGAGAGAGAGAGAAAGAGAGAGAGAGAGAGCATCTGTGTGTGGGGAGGGAGGGAGGGAGGCGGCTGGTGGCATGGGCAGTGGTTCAAACCCATGACACAGAAAGTCCATCCAAAAAACTGCTTCTTTAAACCGAGAGACACAGGACTCAAAAATGATCTCATCTGCAGAGAGGGTGACCTCTTCCCAGGCCTGACCACTGAGTTCCTCTGGCCAAAAACCTCCACACATCCCTCTGCTCTCCTCTCCTCTCCTCTCCTCTGCAGTAGCAGGCACAAGCCTCTAGTGAGTGCTCTTCGGAACATAAAAGCCACCCTAATCAGACACTGCGTTTATGAGGGGTTGTCAGTCACAATGCATGCATGCAGAGAACACTCCAAACAAGATGGATGCCTTGACAGAAACCTTTGTCTACGTTCAATTGAATTACCAAATGATTTGACCTCAGCCTTCACAGATAGTTAGTGTTGTGCTTTTGTGTGGCTGAGTGAATGCAATGGCATATACTGTACTGTCTTCTGTTTCTTTATGCTGTTTTCTTCTCTCCCTCTGCCAGGATCTTTTTGAATTCTTTTGTCCAAGGATCGGTGATGGCCTAGAAAGATCCTTCCAAGGAATTTGTGTTGGTTATACCAACAACGTTAACTCAAGGCCAGCTTCCTTCATGGCTTGGTAAAGGATATTGCATAATTCTCAGGTGATAAAAGATGAGTCACTGATAATTTAAGGCAACATTACCACAGATGTACTGTGTTGCACTTTCCTGACAAAACATCACATTCCTGTTTCTCCACACACATTGTTCCGCGCAGCTCCTGAGCTGACATTAACCTACTAAAGTAGTTCTTTGTTCTCGGTAACTGGAGAGCATTGCTAAGTGTACACAGAGGTTAGTGTGACAGAGCCACTTGTGTAGCGTGGCAGTGCCTTGCACTTTACCCACTGTGCTCTCCACACAATGGAGGATAACGCTAAAGTAGGGGAGACAGACAGAACACTTGATTACAAAGATGGGCCACAGCCATGGCGAAGCGTTAGATATGCAGGATGTTTATGTAACATTACACGCTGTACATTCTGTAAGTGTGTGTGTGTGGGTGGGTGGGGGGCAGGGGTTGGGGGGGTACTTGGTAAATGGTTGCTACAGATGAGTTAGCATGGTAACTGGTTTCACTACAGTGACTGACTATAATCTGAGCATTAGTGAACAGAAAGATAAAGAGAGAGAGAGAGAGAGAGAGAGAGAGAGAGAGAGAGAGAGAGAGAGAGAGAGAGAGAGAAGGGAACAGGCACGCATGTCCGGTGGAAGTCACCGATGGTCTGCAGGTTCTAATTATGTGCTAATAGCCACTGAGGAGGTCATTTGGAGCCATTACGGAGCGCCTGTAGGTAGTTAACGGCCCACAGTATAACCCAGGCTCCTTAATGTTCCCACTGAGGCCGTTAGCTCTCCGTCACCAAACGGCGACCGCCTCATTACCGCGATTAGAAACCAATTGATAGGTAATAGTAAAATATGATGGCTCGCTATCTCAAAAATATGGACTTTAGTGGCACTAGCGAGACAGCATGTCACGATGTCACGGACAAAGGCAGACAGGGGGTGCTTGCTGTCGCTGCAGACCTCCCACGAGGAGAGCCAAGCAGCTTTTCGAGGGATTCTACCTGAAAATGAGGGCTGTTTGTTTGTTGCCTCTAGTGAAGGCTTGAGGAAGTCAGAGTTGCATGCCATGGCCAATGGCAGGAAGCTCCTTGAATCCCTGACAGAAGCTAAGGGTCTGATGAAGTCAATTAGCCTTTGATTTGTTAACAAAGTTTTTTGTTGTTGATGTTTGTTGTCCAGGGAGCTCTCTCTCCCTCTCTCTCCATCACGCTCTCTTGCTCTATCTCTTTTACTGGCACACTCTCTTTCTTGGACACACACAAGCGCACGCACACACCCGTCAACACAGTGGTCTCTTTTAGTAAAACATATAAGAAAGATGGAGCCAGTCAAGATAGGAGGAGCAGAGGGATATTTTAAGCATCCAGTCATCGGTTATTAAATCCCTTATGCCCAACATTGTTAGTAATCAATTCGAGTCAGATGTTTTCATTTAGATATTTTTTTTTCCTGTAGACACGCTGATTCAGATGATTTAAATTAGCATGTGTCCAGTTATCAGTCGTAGAAGATATACACAACTCTCCGTTCATTAGTGGCAGGCCACAGTCAGGGCAGTTTGCAGATGCATTATCTAAACTACAGTTTGAGCAAAGATGGGAAACTCCACTCCCTCCCCTAATACACGCATGACATCAGCCCAATGAAAACCTAGACTCTGGCTCTAAATATTTGCCTCTTGAGATATTTTATGGAATCATCATTAAATTTGGGGAACTGACAAACATGTACTGTTGCCTAATCAAGAGAGAAGGAAACAGTAGTGTGTTTGGTATACATATATACACACACAACAGTGCGACATGAGAGACCGATGTGTTCAGTGCTGATGAAATGGTATGAATGAATGCGGCCCCAGCGTGTGTTTGTTATGGTAATGCTCCTCGTTAGCGGATGACATACTTGCAAGTGAAATTGATACAGTTTTTTAAGTGAAATCTTAAAAGTTTAGAGTCATCGAGGGTTCAGAAAATCAGATTGTTTGAAATTGCCCTCACTCCCTTCTTATTAAATCAGTCACTGCCATACTCTGGGAACATTTCTTCATCAAAGACCTGGAACAGATTACACTTTGTGAGACTCAATTTGAAAGTAAAGTAATGTGCTTTTTTTTCTTCCATAAGAGCAAACCAGTCTTGTGTGTTTGTATGTAGATATAAACAGTGTTCAGGCTTGGGCTGTTGTGGCCTTGCCAATCTGAAACACAGATGCATACACACACACACACACACACACACACACACACACACACACACACACACACACACACACACACACACACAAAACACACACTAAAACACACTCCTCCACTTCTTCACACACAGGCATACACATGCACACCCTTTCGTACACCACTGCTAAGCCACTTTTTTAACCTCGCACTTCAACTGTATTAAAGTGCTGTGCCTCTGTTAAAAGTTGTGTGAAATTGCTGTCTAATGACATGCTGCTGGTCACTGAGAGGCTATATCCAGGGCATGGCTACACTGCACGGAGAGCAGAGGAATAACATCTTCATTTATTTGAGAAGTGAACAGTGGCATGTCTGTGTTTCAAGCACGCCTTTTTGGATGGGTCCCAGGCGTGGTGTAGAGAGGCTGGGCCATCCTCTGAAGCGGGCTACATAGATCAGACAGCACCCAGACATCCTTCAAAAACCCTCACTATCCTTCCCCTAGCTCTTCTCTTATTCTGGCCTACCCACATAGTTCTAACCTCTGTTTTCATAACGTCTCATGTAATAATGCTCTACAGGCATTTGATATGCAGCCTTAGTTACATGTTTAGTCAGTGCTACCAAACCCTAAATAAGATGATACAATACTGCTATAAATCATTCCTCTTACCTTTACATAAACATTCATAACGTTCATACACCAGCTTATACCAGATACATGTAACTTTTTCAAGGAGAAACATGTATATCCTTCTCACCAGTGTACCTATTATAATATAAAGTATAAATCTTATCAAATTGTTTGTGAGTATATTTTTCATTGACAGATTGCTCTGAATAATGAAAAGGGGTTCCCAGCAAACCAAGCTATACAATTGACTTTGCAACCATATGAAAATTCCTGTGGCAGGGTTCTCAAAGAATCCTATGCGACGAGAGGCATCGTGTGAAGTGGTTGCTATAGGCATGGCGGGTTATTGGAACCTCCCCCCAAGTAGCGCACCTGTTGCTTACTGGTAGAGTGTCACGTGGAAAAAGCTGAGCTGCAAGGACTTATACACAATTTAAAGACATCTTTTGGCACCAAATACCTTCGAGGTATTCAACCCAGTTCAGATTTTTTTTTTTTTTTTTTTTTTTTTTTACTTAGCACTATATTAACAAAAAAAGTAATATTTGTATTGTATTGTATTTTAAGACAGCTTGTATTGATGGTAAATAAGTAAATCAATGTTTGTGAGGTTCTTTATCAAACGTCTTAGCAGAAAGCAGATTATATTTAATATAAGGTTGTTTATTTTAAATAGCCTCCGAAAAAAATATGTTGCACAAAGTAAATGTTTTGAAGTCATTGTCTAACATCTACAACCCATGCCCTACTTTAGTATTGTAACCATTGAGGATGTCTTAGTGTGATATTGTTAGAACTGTGCATGTTTAAGTCCATATGGCAACTTCCTTTTGACCTGCTTTCCCATCCCCGTCGCATTGTCAGGCCTGTCACCGATAAAGAATCATTTGACTTGCTTTAACAAGTTCAAAAGAAACTGAAAACGCGCTGTTGATCCATGAAAAATTGAGAAAAGAAACACCCCTACTGCTTTCACTATCATTCCCATAGAGATAGCGATATTATTGATGGGATGGTTATGCTAATTTCTTTAGAGACAAACTTTTATTTTGGAATTTGTTCTAAGAAGAATTTCATACACATCAAACTGGAAAATGCAGGCTGAATTCCCAACCGCTTAGAGGGCAGCATGAGAATCTGATTTTCATAGTGAATAATGAATGTGAGCTATCTTTTTAAATAGTATGTTTTGTCTGGAAAGTGAAGCGAAGCTTGGTCCTTCCTTTCACAGATTATTTTAATGACGAATCTCTTTGGCTGGTTGAGCATAGTATAGCTCCGTAGCATGTACGTATGCAATGGCAGCATCACCATACAGAAAAAGTAACATGAACACTGTATTCAAAAAGAGACAAGGCGAAAAAGAAACGCCGATTGTCAATGGTCATATTTAAGCAAATCTCTCAGATAGTCCAAATATCTTATTCGTCTTGAATTCAGGTTACTATATTACAATCAAGCTTAATTAGAGTCATTGACTTGACACTTTATGAGATAGTTATCACATAAGAAATATGTCGGTCCGGATCTATCCAGATCCTTTGAACTGAAGGAAATGTCCTCATACAATGTAATGAGTAATTACAAAGGAGGTCAGTTTTAATGCCATCGTGACCATCTGCACGGGGGCATTCACGGTGGCATACTGTACTGGCACCAAGAGATTGGGAAGAGCTGTTACATGCTTAAACTTTAGACTAGTCAAACTCTAAGTATGTGGTATATGTCTTTTATGAGTAATGGGTAGTTATTTTTTCTCGCCTGACTACTCAGTTCTGTGTCGCAGTGGTCTAAAAATTGTAATCATCAGTCCGTCAAAGGATCAGTGCAGTAATCCAGGCATCATTGTCTTCTCCTTTTGCCAACCTTTCTGCATGTCCCTTTTCTCTTATCGTTGCACCAAAGTCACATGCCCGCACATTCTTTAAAAAAAGGAACATTTGATACTTTTTATTATTACCAAACCGTTCCCATAATTACACCATAATCATTATATAATCCCATAACAAAGACTCTATTGAAGCTGTAGCTTTTGTCAACTCTGGGACACTGAATGTATAATTGCATTATTCTGCTTCTTTTCCCCCTATAGAACCTCAATCTATCAAAACCATCCTCCTGCGAACATTTAGTTGCGTGTCTGCACGGCCTGCATATTGCTGTCCTACCGCTGAAGTGTAGCCAAAAAAGTTTTACGTCCTCATCCAACTATCATTTTTATAAAGAAATGTTCTCTCGCTTTACTTCGAGCGTCTTTTGCGAGTGCGACTAATGCAGCTTCCCTTGTTTGTAAATGAGGCGCGGGTTGCTTATTAACATATACCGCCAAGTGGCTATGTAAGATCATATTTACAAAGAGATATGCTTTCACCCCTCTTCTTTCAAAGAAACGCGCAATAGCCGTGTGTTAGAATAATGCTCGTTCGTCAGGGAATGTGAAAAAAAAACCGCTTCCCTGAGGACCCGTGTGCGTTTGTGTGCATGCGATTGGCAACATAACTGGCTTATTTACATTAAATACGCCACAAGGTTACAGTGCAGATGAACGTCATTTTATCACTGATTACTTCTCTTAAGCACTAGAGCGGTGACTGATGCTCAGGACGCGCTGTCTGCAAAGATTTACGCTGGAGTTTTTTGGAAGAAAGAACACTTGAAATAGTTCCTCGAAAAGGTAAGAACATGTATTTTAACTACATTGTGCATTTTCCGGGTTTGTGGTCTGTTCTTTTAAACGACGGTGGTCATCAAAGCCAATTATACACGGCGTCTGAATAACAAGACTGACAATGTGAACGGGGTTGTTAGGAATAGACATATTTTAATAAGAGTATTTACTGGGAGTTCAATGTCAGAAAGAAGCCGCTATGTGGTGAAACCTTTCTTCAACTGCTTCATAAGGGGAAATGGACGATCAAAGATTAAACCGTGTAACGGGCTATTTTATCAAGGGTTCAGCTTTTAGCCTCATCAAAGCCGAATGCCGCAAGACCTAGGCTATCTAGTTGCTGTGAATTACGCCGCGGACGACAATGGAGTGCTTTTTTAACGGTACAATGCATTTCACCTACCAGATAGGGGGAGTCCAAGCTGAAAGATGGAAATGTCTTGTGATGCTGGGTGATCAGTATCAATGAACACGTTTGTACTGAGAAAAAACTGCGCGAATAAAATAAAACGCTGTTTTTTACTCGGGATGCGTGCGGAACTGTTGGAGGGGGATTCTGGAGTGGACAATCGTAACAGGTCCGAAGCGCACTTTTCCCCCTTCAGCGCAAGAAAATGATCAGGTCAATCATGTGGACATGCTTCATTATTCAATGAACACAATCTTTCACAACGCATCGTTTACACGCAGGACTTTCTTCTTCGCGTCGCGATATATTTAAAGGTAAGAAGTGTGGAGTTTGTGAGTGGGTATCGTGGATTGACAATTGTTTTACTTGAAGACGATTCGGCTCTTTAGAAGTCAGTTTGCACAATTGACGTGTCTACTTAAGCTATTATAGCCGGGCCTATTTTGCCTCGTGATTAAAAAAATACAGTATAATTAAATATCCATAGCGGTGACGTTTACATGCAGGGTTGTCAGGGGAAAAGCAGCTAGATAATGAAAGCTACCGAGAAGCCATCGAACGCCGCCACACAACTCACTCATAGGAAGGCATGTCATCTTTTAAATGATTACTCTTTGCAAGTGTGTCTTTATTACACTTATATCTTCAAGGTTGGCAGCGACAGGGGTAAAAGTTAAACAGACGCCCGTTATAAGGATGATGTCCATACGATTGTATTGACAATGCTGCCCAACGAGAGAGATATAGCTATGAAACTTTCCTCTTTTATAATCTTCACAAACTTTCTCGCCTCAGCCCAAGGGGTTCCATTTAGAATTTCAGGAAACCTAAATAGGGCTACAGATCGGTGGAGAATTAGGATCAAAGTTATCCAGTGCATGCCATGTGTCAAAACTTGTGAGATGGAAGAGCCGGTGAGACCTGCCATTTTGTGCTGTGATCGACCTCTTATGAATAGCAGCCCTGCATTATGCTTTGAGGAACGTTATGATGGCATTCAACAACTGAGGGGTAAATGTCAAATCACGATATAAAACGTTTTTATCTGGAGACAACAGACATATGGCGGTAGAAAACGGATATTTTAACGAGCAGAGTTGCTTGGGGGAAATTATGAATTTTGATTCAAAAGCGGGGGGAAATAAGTTGCAGAGATTTAGATTTAAACAACAGAGGTTCAATGCTGCGATAATCACTGTGCAAAAATGACTAAAGCAAGAGAGTCTGGGATGCTTAGTTCGTCAGTTGGTTTTTATGTGAAGAATAATTCTGGCTACTAGTTGTAAAAAGTGTAAAAAGATCAGGAGCAGTCTTATACGTAGGCTATATCCATGATAAGCCAGTGATTAAGTCCATCTGTCCATGTAGCCTATAATATGTTGCTGTTTCAGATAATTGAAGAGAATCTTTTGCATTTTAGTTACTTTAAAGACGGTTACTGCAGCCTTCATAATAGGCACCAGACAAGCTATGCAGGTGTCCCTCTCCCCCTTGATCCACACCTCCAGTTCTAGGGCACAGATCCTCCCGTATAAGGAGAGATGACCCCAGTTAGTGCGAGAGCGAGAGGCGAGTTAACAGCAACTTGTAACAATACAATGCCTTCTTAAGGCACACGGCTATCCCAGCCCCTATAACAATGGCAATCACATTGTTATACTTTTTTTTGCATCTTCCGCGAAGTTGAAATTAGATAACTGTTTTTTCCTTAGATTCATTTCGAAAGGAAAGAGGCAAATAGCAGCCTTTACAGATGTACAGTGAGAACGGCTGTCATTGTTTAAACGGTATTTGCCAGGCGGATATTATGTCTGTAATAGTGTCTGGGCGTAGGCATTTTGTCAGCTCCTCTCGTATCCTGATTTGAGATGAAATTACGAGGGATAAAGAGTCTTTTAAAATTGAAACCCATGTTCTCAATATGCATTTTGAGTGGTTAACACAAACCCCTTACAAAAGTATAAGTTTTACATCTTGTAAAATATAGGTGTCATAGGTGATTGATATTTATAAAGTCAAACAAATTACAGCACAGCGACTTATAACTCTTGTTCTGTTCTGTACAATTTCTGTAATCAACTAGTGTATGATACAGAATTGTAAAAAGAAGCTTAACTCCTATAACATGACCACAAAAAACATAAAGTACAAGTCAACCAAGTGATACAAAGCTGATAGTTTATTCATGATTATATTATTGTAAATAATAATAATAATAATGCATACATACATACTTGTTTATTTACCATTATAGAAAATAATAAATGTTTGTTTATTAAATTAATTTGTACAGTGAGTTAGGAGTGAGAGGAAGACAGCAGTTTGATGGCTGTACACATTTCGTACAGAGCATTTTCATAAGTGTGAATAAACCAAGCCTCTCATTATATATTCGTCACCAGACACCTAGCTTGGTTTTCTCAACCCAGTGATCGCACCGGCTCACTCCTGTCTCTCCTGTGCCTGTGTCTATGCCTGTGCCTGTGCCCGTGCCTTAGCTGGAGTAGTGGGTTTGGTGGGGGGGTTGGTTTCAGCGCTCCCCCTTCGGCCCGCTGTGGCAGGGGTGGCTGGCGTTGTGAGGTGGGGTGCATCTCTCTGGGCAGAACCCCCGGAACGTATGTGCCCGGTCCGTGCCTCTCTACGGACCTACCGGTACCGGGGCCCAGCTGAGTGCAGCCGGGGCCGCCACCGAGCCATGATCAAAACAGCGTCCTTGCACTGAAATGATTCCCTGTTACCTTTAATTGGGCTAAATCGTCTTTCAGATGCATGGCCCTTGCCAGGGTCGCTCTAGTGGGACTGTGTGGCAGGCGAGGCAGGGGCGATTAGGTATTAATTGATATGTGCAGTGGAGACCCCCGGTCACCCCCCTCCTGTGCTGAGCTTCTCCTGATCTGAAGACTAAGGCCTATACCCCAGTGGCTGGGCTCTGTACTCGCACCCTCGGTTTAATGTTTATTGTGTGTGTGTGTGTGTGTGTGTGTGTGTGAGTGTGTGTGTTTGCGGGTGGGAGTGGGTATTGGGGGGGGGGGAGGTTATGGGAGTGGACGGGAGTAAGCAGAGAGGCACCAGGCCATGATGGGACTTGTGTGTGTTGACGACCTTGATGTGGAAGGTTAACTTCAGCAAAATGACTAACACAGACTGTGCTTATTCTACATGAGGCAGGAATGCTCTATAAACATGATGATGGCCTAGACATATTTAGGAATACTTTAAATGCAATTTGTTGTAGACATACATTAGTTACAAGTATGTTTACAGTTACCTCTACACAAAATATGCTTACTATGGGTGTATACATTATGTTTGGCATGGTGTTGCTTTTCAGCCTATGAACAGTATTTCAGTAACGACATAGAGTTACAGGGATACATTTATGCTGTAATCTTATTTTTCCAAGAAATATTGTATTTTTTTCATGCTCAAACAGTGTTTGCTTTCTCATCCCAAAATTCAAGGTTAGTTTTTTTAAACCTTGCAGTACCTAGAACATGCAGTGTAGCAGAAATCACTGCTCCAAATACAGTACACTGCGTGGGAAAAACGTATGGGTCCATTATATTATGAGATGATTGACATAGCCATTATCCTGTCCCCTGACTTCAACTACACTACGAAACGCTGGAAGCACAAGTATGCTGAAAATGGGATTTAAAAACAAGTGATCATTCGGAAGCCGAATCCGTCACAGGACAAGACTAGTGGTGATTTGGACGTGTGCGTGTAGGCTCGGGCTCCGGGCACATGCTCGTTCGCTCGAGCGCACGCCGGCATAAGAAAGTTTTACGAGGAGGGTAATCACGGACGTCAGCGTGTGATCTAAGAATAAAGGCCGACTCTGACAGATGAGGTGATGACGGATGAGCTTGTCTCCGTCGCCTCATGCCAGGGTGCCACCAGAAGGAGCGTCTGTCTGTCTGGGAGAGAGGCAGAGAGAGAGGGAAAGAGAGGGAAAGAGGGGAGAGAGAGGCAGAGAGAGAGGGAGAGAGAGGGAAAGAGGGGAGAGAGAGGCAGAGAGAGAGGGAGAGAGAGGGAAAGGGGGGAGAGAAAGAATGGGGAGGGGGATTGAAAGCAAAGGGAGCGAGGTCAGGAGTGATGAAGGCCCATGATAATAAGACTTATGACACCACACCCTAAAGTATCCCTCCGCCTGAGAAAAGAACTACACAGTTGGACTGATAATGTCAGTGGCTAATGCCTTGTCTGTACCAACAGCAGTCTCACTGAGCTCTTAACTTCAACAGCACACAGCTGACAGAAATGAACAGATGTTTGCAGATGTTTTGTTTTCTAGTTTTTTTTTTCTCCCCCCTCATAAAATCCGTCGTTAGGGAGAGGGGGTCTTGGACAGAAACCAGTCATTCTTTCTCTCGCTCTCTTTCTCTGTCTCTTGCTCTCTCTCTCTCTCTCTCTCTCTCTCTCTCTCTCTCCCTCTTCTTGGATCTCCCTGGAGTTTTGGGAGAGATTTATGTGATTGGTGGGCCTGGGGAGTTAGATTGATAAATGCGCTCAATAGCAGAATGTGTGAAGATGGGCCGGTTTACACAGCCTTGAGAAAGATGAGCAGATCCCACACCGGCCTTGGCCTCTACTCTCTCACTCGTAGCCACCCAATCACTCCTGTCCCTTCATCTCATACTCTATCTCTCTCTCTCTCTCTCTCTCTCTCTCTCTCTCTCTCTCTCTCTCTCCTCTCTCTCTCTCTCTCTCTCTCTCTCTCTCTCTCTCTTTCGAAAGACATAGCACTGACGTGTTGTCCGCCAACCTCATATCTCTTTTTTTTTGTGTGTGTATGATCCATCCTCCAACGACCAGTCGCTTTCTTTAATTTGAGGAACGGAATGTTTGAGATACGTCATTATGGATCCAAATGAAATGTGCCACGCGTGGTGTCAGAACCACTTGTTTTTCTGATTTGATGAGTAGCCCCAAAATTACAGCCATATCATTTCTGTGGACAGGGGCTTTACACAAATAAGCAAGCATCCATCAATCAATGTCCTGGGAATGTGGCATTGAGTTCTTCTCCATTCTGCTCGGTGAGTTTAACATGGTGGTACATATCTGTGGTGGAGCGGCAGGCGCCTAAAATAGTGAGAGATGCTTGTGGCGCCGTGGCAGATTGCACCCACCCGGGATTGGGCCGTCGCGCGGAGTGAGCTCCACGGTTAACGAGTACAATGACGGATGTTCTGTAACTGCTTCCGGGTTACGACCCCGCCGATGGCCGCGTTAGCGTAGAGGGTGGGTCCTCGGAGAGGAGACCCCGTCAAAGATGGCGGCTGCCTGTGCCGAGTAAAGAGGGACCCTGCACCTTTAATTATGATCAAGAGGTTTTCTCCAAAGGATGGAGGCGTAGCAGTTATGTTGCCTCGTAAATCTGCCCCTGATGCCGTATATTGTGTTGAACTATTACTGTACACTATTATACTGCATATTCAACTGCCTCTTCAGGACCTCATTTGCATAATTGGATCTTTAATGAAACTTGCCTTGTGGAACAAAAAAGATTTTTAAAAAAAAGATGGAAGAAAGGGTGGAAAAACATTATAGGCAGACCCATGTGGATATTTGTTTGAATAAGTTACACTTGGCTTTTTTAAACGAGAGAAGAGGGAACGAGAGAGACAGAGAGGGGAGAAAGATAGAGAGAGAGGTTTTAAGGGAGTGAGCTGCAAATGTACTGACCTGCACTTTGCACACACACACA
>NC_137927.1:23635815-23638315 GCF_963457725.1 Sprattus sprattus
TTGTCTTAAAAGTGGCCTTGCCGAGCAGTTCATCTTGGCACGGTGCTTGTGGTTATTTGTGGAACTTTGTGTGCTTTGAAAACAGTTAGTCTTGTGTGGATATGTATCTAAATGCTGCATTTGCTGTTAAATGTGTCATTTGAATTAAAAAACATAGCTGGGGTTTAGCTGTGTGTTTACGAAGCATGGGGTTTGGCCCTTCGAGACATTCTAATACTGCATTAGTGTTTTTTCCGGATATGCAAAAGTAAATAAATAGGGATGAATGTTAATGAACGTTCCAAGCTTTGAACACTTACCCTTCTGTGAGGGCAGTTACCCTCTGCCTTCCCCACTTCATCTTCGGGGCAATAGTATCAGGCCAAAGCCCAGGTCTGCCCTATGTAGTTTTTTTTGAGCAAATATAAATATTCAGGGTATATATTTGTATATTTGTTCATTTTTGACCCTTGCTTCTTGTCCAGATGCTTAGGGAAACCCTTCCAAAAGATTTTTTTTTGTGTGTGTGTGTGGCACAAGTGATCGCAAAGAGCTCTTTTAGAGCCTCCCTGCCTTCACATGGCAGGGTCCACTGTAGGACAGGTCCTGGGGTGCCTCTGGAAAATTTGAAATACACTCGTGCACACTCCACACACACATGCTGCCATACATAACACAAGAAAAACACGTTATTTTTAGTTGTCAACTATATTTAATGGGAGGAAGTTAAATATATCTAAGTACCCTAACTGCTCACCCGGGAAGTGTTCTCGGTAACATATTTCAGCAATGAACAGTAAAGCTTTTTTCTCACTTTAACTCATGAACAAATATATTAAAAAAATAAATACATATAATAACCAAATAAAATGAAAGTAAGAAATATCACTCTCAACATTAAAAATAAAATTGAACAAACATATAAACTAATAAAACAAAATTAGCATGCCCCAAATGGCAGCAGAATTCTCTGTGGGCTCACACACACACCAGTATACACACACAGGCACCATGTATTTCTCCTGCTGGTGTTGCTGAACACAAGAAACTGTGTGTTTTGGGAAAACTGTCAGTCCTGTGTTGCGGCACTTAAAACAACTCCAGCTGAAGGTGTGAGTTAAAGAGTATTTACTTTAGGGAATTTGTCTGTTTATCTGTGTTATTACTGAGGTGCATTGTAAAAGCACATTTGGAGCGAATTCCCCAGACGCTCTCCTTTGCTTTATACACCTTTTAAGTCTTTAGATGCCTTCATACTTCTGCCTCCGTTCTCCCCCCTAAACAGATCTCCTACCATCTCAGACGGCTCTCCTCTCTCAAATCACCCCCCCCCCCCCCCTCCTCTTTACTGTTATTGTTTGTGTGCTATGTTCTTTTATTCTTTTTGGTCTTGATCATGACGCCGAGCATTCTGTCTCTCACATTGCCCCTTTCATCTCTTTGTTATGTCGATCGCACCAATCGTTGTAATGGGAAGGGGGGGGTATAAGCGAGTAGGAGTGTGGGGCAAGTTGCCTTGTTACGCTCGCTCCTGTTTTTAGTAAATAGGACTGTCAGTACGGATCAGCCAAGCGGCATGCGGACAACACAATCCGCGCTGAATTCCCCAAGACTCGCCTCTTATTGGAGTAACAGACTGGAAAAACGTGCCGAGGCAGAAGTTATGGCGGGAGAGCAAAAAGCATATTCACTTTCTTTCTGTTTTTTTTTTTTGTGTTCTGTGAAGCCACATTACTGGGCATGCTGTACCCGCCGTGGCCCCGATACAAAGTGCTACTGGGACTACCATTCTGTCGCCTCTCTCCTCGAGGCTTAGTGACGGCTCCCTTAACCTGCCGCAGCCCCGACAGCTTCTGTCTTTGCTACACGATCACGTTTTGTATCTCATCGTCTAACCTCTCTCACTATCGCTGTGCGGCTGAGAGCCCTCTGATTCATTTAAGGCCACAGAGATCGACATTTGAGGAGAACTAAAGACGCAAAGTTGTGCGTTTCCCCTGCTCGTAACAGGATTAGCGGCCAGAGTTATGACTCTTAAAATCTTGTGCCCTTGTCATGTGCTTCTTGCCTGCTGCACACACTCCACTCATGGACTGCTCTCACGGATGTGTGGCTGAGCGGTTCAACGTCACTATCCGACTTTTTGAAAATATTTGTATCAATTATTAGTGCCTTGGTTTACATCAAAGTGACCTCACTGGTAATTGAGAAAGCCAAGGCACAGATGGAAAGTTGAAATAGATTGTAAATGCTGCTGGTTGAATCAGAGTGGAATGACTAATAACAGCAATTCACACCAAAAAATACGTGAAAAAAAAAACTTTTTCACAGGGTGTAGCTCTTGGCACAGATGATCTGTGATAGAAAGGGCACTGGTCTGGTGTTGGTAATTAACACTTTCTGCTGTACGTGTGGGCCGTCATTAGTGAAGTAAAAAGATTGACTCTGTTTAAATTTGCATGATGATGGTTCTGTGACCACTCATCGTTAGCTCAGCCGACGAGAGCAGCCTCAGGTTTTG
>NC_137927.1:23643315-23648315 GCF_963457725.1 Sprattus sprattus
GAGGTGACTTAACCACAACAAGACAGAGGTCAGAGGTCAAGGTCGAAGTTGTGACCCTGGCTTCCTCGCATAGAAGCTAGGCACTTTTACCCATAGGCTCCTTGTGCTTGAACCAGAGCCTCATGCTATAGGATGGACTCTGGATGAAAAGCCAAATAATTGTGTGGCACAAACAAAGCTGAAATCACTGTGACTTCAGTCTCGATTCTTTCTAGCATGTGGCAAGCAGCTGACCATTCTAAGCTCTTTTGCTTTTTTTTTTTAATATATGTGGATTTTTTCTTCTTCTGCTCTGAAACTATAATAATTGCCTTGTTGTCCCACCCAGTATGTGAAAAGCCCTTCCTCTCTCCCCTTCCCATAATTGTATAGGTGGTTACAATTACATTAATTAGATATTTCATCAAGGGTGTTTATTCAGTTTGACGGAAAAATTAACAGCAAACTTTTAACTCCTTTCTTTGTTTTTCTGTTTTTTGTTCGTCCCTCCTTCTCCCCTTTTTGGAGAGGTTTTGTTTTATTAGGAGTGCAGGACGGGGGATGCCAAAGGAGGAATTATGTTGAAAGTGTATGCCTTGCAACTTTCTCCCTGTTGGAAATGTTTATTTGAACAGTAAGCTCATGATTTGAATATTTGTAATCCATGCTTAAATTTACAGGCCAGATGAACTTTTTGGCACAGAATAGCAACCATAAGTAGGATTTTCTCAAAAGCTTTACAAAATTTTAAGCCATTTGCATGGCTTATCTAATTTAGAGGGAGGTGGGGGATGTGTTCCTTTATTGTGTTTTACCTTTGAAAAAAAAAAAAAGTACATTGCTCAATGCTTAATGTATATGCATACCTTGCCCTGGATTCCATGGTCATGTATGGTAGGGGCACTTAGCTGGAAACAAAAGAGGGGGGGGGGGGGGGGGGGGGTGGGGAAGGGAAGAATACAGACGTACATAAGGAGGAAGAAAAAAGGAAATATATGCAGTGGCCCCGGCACTGGAGTAGGCTCTCTGTCCCTCCCTTGTTCAATTCAAATGAGTTTACTGGGTATTGACTTCTAGCGCTGAGAGGCCACCCATCGCACAGGCTGCCCGCTCGCTGAGCGCTTTCTTAAATGATGCTAATCAGTCCGGAGGGGCCTGGCCTCCATCCCTCATCAGCTTTTTCTGTAATTCACATGTGCTGAGAACCTGAAATTAAAAGTGTCAGTGTGTGTGTGTGTGTGTCTGCGCGTGTGTGTATGTGCGTGTGTAAGGGTGGGTTGGTGGATGAAGTGTGGGGACAGTGTGTGTGTGTGTGTGGGGGTGTGAGTGTGTGTGAGGAGGTAGGGGGAGAGAATAGTGTAAGGGGGTTAAGGAGAACCAAATTAGTGGATAGCAGCAACAACAGGAGCCGTGGCATTCTCCCGGGCTTGGCGGTGGAGAATGTCAACATGATTTAGAATCAGTCCTATTTGCTGCCTTGCTTAAATTTAGCATCTCCTGATAGTAACTAGGTGGAGGGGGTTTTGTGTCTCCTCTGAAGCAGGTTGTCATACTCGTACACACAGGGAGCAGGCGATGGTTGTGTGTGTGTGTGTGTGTGTGTGTGTGTGTGTGTGTGTGTGTGTGTGTGTGTGTGTGTGTGTGTGTGTGTGTGTGTGTGTGTGTGTGTGTGTGTGTGTGTGTGTGTGTGTGTGTGTGTGTGTGTGTGTGTGTGTGTGTGTGTGTGTGTGTGTGCGTGCGTGTGGTAATATGTGTGTGCATGAGTGCCAGTTGAATGCACAGATGAATGCATGGTACATCCCCCTGCCCCTTGTTGGCCTTGGCAGTTATCAGTGTGAGAAAGCCCTCTCTTTGTGGGCATTATATAGATTAATGGCGTGGGCACGAGGCTTCCAGCCATACCAGGGAGGCCTGCTGCTGAGCTTGGGCCTCGACTGGGACTTAAGGGGGGACCGGGGGAGTCAAGCTCAGGCCTGGTAAAAAGCAAACACAGGCTTCTGGCCTGGAGCTGGGGCTCTCTCGGCTCAGTGCTGGGCATCATCTGTTTGGGAGCTTCTCATTAAAGCAGGCGACTTGCTCATCCCCAGTCGACCAGCTCCGTCGCCTTAGCCAACTGAGCTGCTTGCACAAACAACACAGGCTAACGTCCCACATTACCATACACACACCAGCACACACATAATGAACCAGTGACTCACACACCCTCACACACAGTATTCATGGAACTAGGCAATGAGGACAATGATACAAGGAAACACACACACACACATATACACACATTACACAAATAAACCATTATCACACACTCACACAGTCATGAACATATAGTCAGTGGCCCCCACATGGCCTACATGAGATGGAAAGATTTTGTTTTGTTGCCGGTGGAGGTATAAAATATGTTTTCTTTAATTCTTTCCTCCCTGCGTCCTGGGTCAAGCCTCCTCAACATCTCCCATTGGGGAAATGGAGGTGTGATGTAATCTATTAAAAAAACACATTGGCATCACCTCTGAGCCGAACATGCCCCTCTCAGGGCCGAGAGGAATAAAACTCCCCCCGAAAAAACTTGACAAAAAAAAGAGAGGAAAAAAAAGCAGAAACAAACAGAGATCAAGAGCGTTGCGCTAATCTAAGGTGAAATAAAAGCCTGCGCACGTAAACAGCACATTCACCAGCACAACAGCTCCTTTGTTGTCTCTCCGCTGACGGCAGCTCCCTCTCTTGCCTTTCATAAGTTTACCTGCTCCGCTGAAAAGGGCACGGGCTTTAGTCGTCAAGATTGGAACATGTTGAACTTAAGATTGTGCTTACCTTTTGTTACCATGTGCTGCCTCTGCACAGAAGTGCACTGTGTGTGTGTGTGTATGTGTGTGTGTGTGTGTGTGTGTGTGTGTGTGTGTGTGTGTGTGTGTGTGTGTGTGTGTGTGTGTGTGTGTGTGTGTGTGCAGCCGTGTGTGTGTTGATTTACTGGATCTGCAGATCTGCAACTGGTCTTTGTGGTGGTGCGTTGTGTGTGTGCGTGTGAATGGGCTCATGTTTGTGTATCTGGCATGCGCATATTTGCATGTGTGTATGTGTACTGGTGCGTGTGTGTGTGTGTAGTGTGTGTGTGTGTGTGTGTGTGTGTGTGTGTGTGTGTGTTTGGATTGTTAAAGCAGGAGCAGCAGCTTAAATAACCTACTTTTGTCTGACAACAGCATCGGTTGTAGAGGTGCACATATGCAGAAAGCTATTTGGAAAGGCATCCTCGTGGCTGTCAGCTTTTATTATGCGGGAAGGTGTCATGTTTGTAACGAAGCTGAGTGCAGATGGCAGAGTGGAAGAAATGGATCACTAATTTTAACAATGATTAATGAACAGAGATGGAAAATGAATTACGGTCGACTATTGGAGGCAAGGAATATTTTCTGTGAAAATGTTAACTTCAGCTGCCAGGCTGTAGGGATGGAAAATGAGGGAGGGAAGGAAGGAGGGAAGGGGGGAGGAAGGGAGAGAGAGAGAGGGAGAGGGAGAGGGGGAGAGAATAAGAGAGAATGGGAGGATATTTCTTTTGTCAAGTCAATACTTCAATGCTTTGCCTATTACTTTAGCATCTAACCCAGCCCCGACAATGTCTATGCCACCCATTGTTTTTATTGTCCCTTTCCCCCAAGTCTCCTGTCTGCAGTACACTATCACCAGAGTAACATGGTGCTTTTAAAAGGCAAACACCGCAAATGGTCATCTGTTCAAACACGCTATCTGCCTATATCACACATGCGCTGTTTTTTTTTTTATCTGCCTAAAACCACAGGCGCTTCTGTTCCACAGAGACAACACCAGGAGGATGCTCAGCCTCCACACTCCATAAATAATATCAGTGTTAGTCAGTTTACAAGGAACCTGGGCTGTCCTACCCAGACCTTGAGTGTACACCTCTCTGTCAGACCTCTCTGCTGAAGTATAGTTCCTCTGAGGAGGGAAGATGGATCTGGTACCAGAGTTCTTCTGAGAAGGGAAGATGGATCTGGTACCTGAACTGATCCCCCCCCCCCCGAGAAAAGAAAAAAGGCTATGAGTGGAGTGAGCTTATACTGGAAGTGTGATAGACAAGACAATCTTGTTGTGAAGACCTACACCCACAATTTCTTTTGTATTTTCTTTTCCTTAGCTTCCCCTGGCTTCATGTTCATCATGTTCATCTCGCTTTCTTGACAGAGCAGGTGGGTGTGATTTATTTTTTTAGTTTCTAGCATAATAGATATACATCCAGTGTTTTGAATTTAATTATGCTCCTGATGGAAACTAGTTAAGACAAAGAAGAAAACATAAGAATAGACACACACACACACACACACACACACACACACACACACACACACACACACACACACACACACACACACACACACACACACACACACACACACACTCTCAATAACAACTTGAACAAACAGTAAGTGCATGCACGAAAAGAGAGCATGTTACATCTCTTTTTCTGTCAGAGCAGGTGGGTGTGTGTGTTTTTTTTTAGTTTCTAGCATAATAGATATACGTCAAGTGTTTTGAATCTAATTATGCTCCTGATGGGAAATAGTTAAGACAGAGCAGAAAACATAAGAACACACACATGCGCACACACACACGCACGCACGCACACACACACACACACACACACACACACACAATAACAACTTGAGGAAACAATGAGTGCATGCACGAAAAGAGAGCTCAGGTTACTAGGCATATGCTAAGCACTGGCACAACATACACAATGCCTTTGGTGAACAAGGTAGGGGAAAAGCTCCTGGGATCCAATTTGGAATGTGACTTAAGGCAAGCACGCCTTTCTCAGAGTGTTTGTGTTCCAGTGGGTGTGTGTGTAGGTGTGCAAAAAAAAGAAATAAAAAGAAGTGTTTTGTGTCTTCGAGTGAGTGTGATGGGTGTAAAAAAATATGTGGGTGTGCGCACATTGTGTGTGTGTGTGTGTGTGTGTGTGTGTGTGTGTGTGTGTGTGTGTGTGTGTGTGTGTGTGTGTGTGT
>NC_137927.1:23650815-23658315 GCF_963457725.1 Sprattus sprattus
AGGGCGAAGGGTGATCAAAGATGGATCTGGCAGCAGAGAAAAGAGGGTTAGAAGCTAGTTTGTGAACACTTTTGGGGTGAGATGTGGTTTAGTCTTCCTAGATTAATCATAGACATTACATTAACATAAACAATTGAAATGTTTGGAACATCACAAAATGGATGAGCTTGAAAAGAATGTAAAGGCTTTCTGAACCTCCTAAACCCTCTTTATTCCATAGAACTTTGCCCCAGTTTATTTTAAAATGTGGTTATTTTTTGAGGCATAGATATTCTACACACACACACAAAAATAAACACAAAATTAGCATACTTAGCCTCAAAAACAGGGTATTATTTTAAATTAAAAACAAAAAAACTCTTATACTATAGGCACTAATGAAGTCACTTCATCTTGTTCCATTGTTTAAATCCCCTAATGATTGACATCTTATTGGCACTGTCTGCCTGGTACAGTTTAGGCAGCATTAGTTGGAGTGGCAGCAGTCTTGGTAGGAGTTAATGATAATAATTATTTAGCATTTTTTATTGCAGGATAATTATTTAAGAGGTTCATGTAGTCATCAGTGTAATCAGTAAAGAGCGATTACAGAGAATCCACAGGCACAGATGGTTTCTGTTGTGTTATTGTGTTATTTTTTTCACATTAAAGAAGTACACTTTATATCAGCCCCTCCAAGAGGACAATCGGAAGGGCAAATGACAAACCTACAATCGCATTCTCAGAAAAAGAGAAAGAAAAAAAAACATAATTAGGACTTTTTTTTGTTTCGGGCGTTAAACCTGCTTAATCAATTAAACCTACGTAATTGTTCATTAAAAAAAAAACAAAAAAAAAACAAAGCCCACTTCAACAAACTGACCCTTTGACTTTGTCCATTAGGGTAGAATGTGTTGCCTTGGTTGTTCGCACGCAACGGAAACAATAAGGTCAGCGGTTTTGTCATTTTGTTCGTTCGGGATGTGCCTAAGCGTCCCCTGGTTGGTCGTCCAGCATGGTGGTTATCTACATCTTTTTTTTTTTAATCATTACCGTTTTTTTTATTGTACACAACCAGCGAGCAAGAAAAAGGCTCTCGCTTTCCAGGGTCGGAGCGATCGGAACACGGAGGCTGTTGCCCTACATTCCTGACTAATTGTATAATTGGAAAAAGCGCTCCAAATGAGCGGCCCCCTTTCGCGAGGCTGATCTTCCCAGCACTTCCCCCCTTCAAAGCAAATCACAAAAGAGCATTTTGGGAATAATAATAATTTCAAAAAGCGTCCATTATTAATCCTGAGTTTTCCTACCCCACCACTGCCAACGCCAAGAACATGCCAATTCTGTGGATAGGCCACAGAGCGGATTCAGCCCACTGATACTTCCATTTCAAATCAATGGTAGTAGTTTTCCTTTGGTCTTTTGCCTCCAGGATTCTCAGCGTGTCCTGCAAGGAAAAGTCACTTTTGGGAAGAACTTTTGAAATTGTTGCTTCTCTGTCACATTAACTGATGATCTACCTGTGAGCTGTCTTTGCGTTCATATTTTACAGTTACGCCCGTGCTCATGGTCGAATTGGATTTCTCAGATTTATGGTCCTGTGCACGCTCCTTTCTTCATTTCCATGGATACAGAGGGTTGCCAGGATGATTTCTGAGGTCGACGGCTCTAACGGGATTCCAAAGTGCAGTTAAAACGAATCCGTTAATTAACCCTATTGATCAGTCAAAAAATAGAGGCAAATGCGATTTGCATACACAGAGCATGATCAATGCATTAACTGATTTTTCTTTTTTTCAAAATCAGATTTCCTCCCTTTTCAAAGTGAGACAGAGAGTTCAGCCTAATGCGGATCGATCTGGAGTTGTGCCGACAAGAATACAAAGCGTTTTATTATGCACCAAAGGGTGAAGCACATGAGGAACCATTTGATTTGGAAGTTCAATACTGTACTTTTCATATGTCACTTGTGCTCCTCTCAAAGTTCCCCTTCATACCATGTCTGTATCTGGTTGCTTTATATGGTTTAAAAAATGACAAAAACAACAGTATAAACAAAAGAACAATACTTAATCCTCCATTTCCTTGTGTGAACATCATTCCTGGGCATTAAATAATGGTCTAATTGTTAGCTTAATGGAACAAGTATTATTAATAAGGTGATATTTCTTGAGGCGAAAGGAAATCTGTTCCTTTTTTTCCTGACTGAGGCACAAACAACAACAACAAAAACAACAGCAACTGAAAAGAGGGAGGAGAGACTGAGGGTGAGAGAGAGAGAGAGAGAGAGAAAAAAAACAACAAAGGTGTTTAAAAAAGCAATATGCTGCTTTTTCTCAAGAGCGCCTTATTATAACATATTGATTTATAAGGCTTTAAACGTGATCCACCAGTCAAGGGCAGATGAAAAGGGGGAAGAGAAAACGAGGTGAGGGAGAGAGAGAGGGCGAGAAAGATGAGGTGGAGAGAGATGGCTATACTGGGACTCAGTGGCAGCCACTGGGTGCTGGAGAAAGCCCTGTTCTGAATAGTTTCGGAACACAAAAGGGTAATTGTTTTAGCCCAGATGTTGCTTTCGCACAACAAGCAGGATACAATGTTCCTACTGAGCTGATGAGCCCAATCAGTGAAATGATTAAAAATTGATTTTGTCCCTGTAATTACAGTATGTAAACTACTTAGCCAGGATTGCAAAGGAAGTGATTTTCTAATTACGTATATACTCTGGTGTCTAATGATTGGTTTTTTGAAGTAATGAAGAGAGGGTCCTAACGACTCCTCTGTGTTCTGTTGTTTAAGGGGGGGGGGGTGAGGAAGAGAGAGCGAGAGAGATGGAGAGAGAACAAAAAGAAGAAAGAGAGAGAGAATGAGGGTTTGAGAGAAAGAGAGAGACCATCGTTAGGGCAGAGGCAGCTTGGAGACAAAGAGCAGAAATTGAATTTTGGCCACTGTAAAAGGCACACGGATTCTGTTTGTTAACATGCGATCTGGACGCTAATGGTGGCCGTGACTTGCGTGGGGTCACCAGTCTGACAATCTGGACCCTTCAATTAAGTCCCCCAGGGATCATGATTACCTCCAGCACACACACACACACACACACACGCGCGCGCACGCACACACACTCACACACACAAACCCAAACTAACACACTCTTAAATATGTGGGGACATGCAAAAGACAGAGAGAAAAGTTTTTTTTTTAGTAATGTTAACTGTTGTTACTAAGGACTAAGCTCATTGTCTATGTGCATTCAACACCTAATCCATTTGTCTCACCTCAAAATGTGAGAGCTATGTATAACCACTCACAATGCACGTGTGAGCTATGTGGAGATGGGATAGCAGGCAGATTGGGAGTGCCGTCCTTTCTGGAAAAAGGGGAAGTGTTCCTCTGTTTCTGCCCTCAATCCCTTATTTTTATTTCATTTGATTATATTTTGAAAAAATCTGGACAGCGTCATCACTTGAACTCGGCTGTGAACTTGTAGCACGCACACAGGCTTTAGGAGTGATACAAAGGCAGTTTGTAAATGTGTGTCATTCTCTCTAAAAATAGGGAGTGGAGTGAAATCTCCAGGGTGCTGACAGTAGGGCAGGGAGGTGGAGGGAGAGATCCCAGAGTGATCCAGAGAGTGCAGTCAAGAGTGGCATCCACGAGGCCTGTGCAGAAAAAAAAATGGCCATCCTGCCCTAACATTCGACAGCAACAGATTAGAGTGATCTGATAACGAAGGGGGCATTCTCTGCGGCGAACAGGACGGAAAAAAGAAAGCAAACAAACTCAAATTCCCCACAATCGGAAGCGACACTCACGCAGCTCGGTATTGTGGGAGGATTCTGGAGGAGGGTTGGGGGACGGGAGGGTAGGGGGGGGGGTTGGCGCTGGGTGAGGTTGTGGTGGGGCGGGGGGTTGGGGGGGGGGGGGGGAGGCGGGCGGGTGGGTGTGTGTGACACAAATCCAGATCCATTACGACTGAGGAGAACTTAAGGAAGACAGAGAAGAGAGTGAAAGACAAAGAGAGAAAGACACAGGGAGAGAGAGAGGGAGAAGGAGCTTGTCAGAAAAGCAAAAAAAAAGTCACTCAAGCTTTGAAAGGCTGCCAGCATCAAACTGTACTTTTCAGACATAGTTGATTGGGAGAGAAGCTGATAGCACAGCACAGCCTATCCCTTTTAATAATTCATTTAGTTAGGCTATGATCTATCATTTTGTACCTTTTGACATGCGATATTGAAATTTAATATTGCATCAATACAAATGATGTATTGCCAGTCAGCGCGAAGGAAGTGGATGGCAAAGAGATCTTTGGATGTCTTACAGTTTTCTCCCCCTCTTTTCAAAGACACATTGTGCTCCAGCACAAAGCGGATTGGGAGACATCCTTGTCTTCCATAGTTTGGAGATGTATATTTTTTTTTTTTTAAATGCCATTTTAACATTCTGGAAGAGGGTCCTCTCTTCCATACCAAAGACACTGAATCAGTATGTGCGAGTCTGTGTGTGTGAGGTAAGGGGATATGGAAGTACCATGACAGTGATGTTTAGGGGTGTTTAAAGGGGATATGTCACAGCTAGCTTTTATATAATATTCAGGCTGGAAATCCCAGGAAAAGTATAAAAGTCTGTCTTGTTTTGTAAAACGCTATCAGTATCAAACTATGAATATTATCACTGGACAGATTTCAAACTCTTTGAATTCATGACACATTGACGTGGCCATCAAACGCAGTTTGTTCTTCCCAGTTCGGTTCTCTTCAGTATACATCTGCTGTGCTACATTCAGAAACCTTCTGGCTTCCTCTATAAGCTCACTGACGATGCCTTGTTCATTTTTAAATGTCTTCCTCTGTCTAATCGTGCATCGTCCACATATTTGGGGACATGGCGTATTTTTGGGGCTTTGAAACCAATCTTGCCAGAAATCTTTGTCTGTACGAGCTGTGAATTCTGACACTCCGTGGCCTCATGCTGTACGCTGGTGTTAATGATTTCCTATGTGTGTGATTTCGACGTCGCTCCTCTCAGAGACAAACCTGTGAGTGTCATTAACACGGTGTGTGTCTCTAGCCCCCGGTTTCTCCCAGTGGTCTACGGATGTCAATGACTAGCATGAAGGAGAGAGGGGAGGGAGGGAGGGACGGAAGGGGGAAGTACCTTGGGCATTGCCCTGTGTCTTCATAACACACAGGTGAAGATGTTCTCTGACGCTCTCAAGAATCCTCCCTAGAACTTATTTGCGAGCCATGGTGAATGTTCCCTTCTTACCCGCGTACTTTCTGGGTTTTGGCTGTGAACATCGGTCACACCCGGCAGCCTTGTGTCTAAAGCACAGGTGCTAGAGTGCTCCGGCCATGGGCAGTTGATAACCAGCGTCAGTCTTTATTAGGGTACCAGTTGGGGGCCCTACCCTGGTCTGCAGGGGAGCCTGCCTTGACGTCTTGGTGGGTGGGTGCATCTGTGTCTGATGAGTGGTATCCATCATCTCTTTTCCCCATGCCACACGTGGCAGGACAGATCCCTGATGCCCAGCTATTAGGCCCAGCTCAGGGTGGAGAAGGGGGGGGGGGTGTTACGTTGTAGTTGAAGGGTGGGGAAAGTGGAACGCACAGCTCTTGGCACGTGTCTGTCAACGTGTGTGTGTGTTGATGGGGCTGTACTTCTCGAGTAAAACTAGGGGGGGGGGGGGGGGGGGGGGGGGTTGTGGAGCACTTCATATTTCACTGTTCGACTGGAGGGAACAAATGAAGATTGATTCGGGAGAAATGACTGAAATGTATCGCATACATAACCATGCATTATCGTTTATTCACATGTGACACATATGCACACATATATGCATATGCGTAATCAAACATCCAAACATATTTGTGCGAGGGCTCACATATTATTAAAGCCATGCAATGTAATTGCGTTTGATCTGGCATAAGCACAAAATTCAGTCCATCTCCCATGTGAAGATGGCAGCCGTGATGGACGAGCACATTAGCGGCAGGGACAACATTAGATTTGCTCAAAATTATTGATCTTTTGTTTGCGAGCCAAGTCGACAATAAATAACCGAATAAGAGAGACGTGACTCATTATCGCCGTGCCAACTGACAGACCTCTATCAAAACAACTCTCCTGCCTCGGCCTCCGCCCCTCAGCCATCCTCCCCAGCCAATCAGGATGCAATTTTATCTTCTTTTAATTCCTGCACTTCCATAGCCAACCCACCCCCCAGCCCCCTTTTTTTGAACTGAAGGCCCCTCTGTCACTATCTGATTCCCTTAAAATTTTAATCCTGCTCCGATAACCTGTATTATTCCATATTTTACATCCACGCACTGGGAAGCTCTCTGTTTTATTCCCACCTTCTTAGTGGAAAAAATCCTTTTATCACACAATGGGTAATTTATATCCATTACCAACGTTTTCAATCCTTTTCGGAGCTGCTGTCAGTGCCTTTGGCACCCTCGTGATTAATGTGATCTAATAATAGTGTGCCATTATATTTCCTTTAGTAAAACATGTACCAACATCCTATTCAGCTCCACCAAATTCATAGCCTCTTAGAAGGTTTCTCCTTTTTGCAGCTGAAAGACAAGATTGCTATTTTCTCTCAGGAGGTGATTGTTGAGAAGTATCCAAAAGCGTTGGGGTATTTTGCATCGAGAGAGGTTTTTTTTGTTTTGCTTTGTTTGTGTGTCTGTTTGTAATTCTGTTTGTGTTTATGTGTAGGTTGTGGGTATCTGAGTCACTGTCTGAAGGTTAATCTGAACAGATATTTTTTTGTCTTATTCCTGTTTTGCCTTGCGGAACCAGAAAGCATTCGTATTTTCGAAAATGAACATATATTTTAGGGTGAACACATACTTTCAGAAAAATCATTCATAGAACATTTATCTTTTAGTATGGAAGCCCTGAGCCACCTGTGATTAAAAAAACTAAGAAAATCCTTATCATTAGAAGACATTAAGTCGCTATTTCAAGATAGTATCTTGTTATTTTAAGAAAGTATCTAGTTATTTCAAGATATAAAGTCATAAAAAGACAATATCTCAAAATAACGAAATAGTACCTTTGAAAAAACGACTTAATGTCTTGAAATAACAATATTTTATCTTGCCATTAGAACTTAATATATCATTATTTTGAGATACTATCTTGAAATTATGACGTAATATCTGGAAATAATGAGATATTATCTCGAAATTGTGACTTATAGTAAAATGTCATTATTTTGAAATATTATCTTGAAATAACAAGATAGTATCTTGAAATATCTCCTTAATATCTATTTAAATCTTATTTTAATGAAGCGATGTAATTTAGAGCTTCCGTACCTGAACAACATGCCTCAAGAGTTTGATTGCATGTACCGTGTTAATATAAAGGTGTGTTTCCCCTTACCTAAACCACTGAAGATGCCAAAATGAAGCCAGTCTTCTGGGTCATACGCACATTTGCATTTTATTCACGCCTGTACAGTTGGCCAAACCGTGTCTAGGGACAAAATATGAGATATATTCAAATGCA
>NC_137927.1:23665815-23670815 GCF_963457725.1 Sprattus sprattus
CACACACATACACACACACACACACACACACACACACACACACACACACACACACACACACACACACACACACACACACACACACACACACACACACACAATCAAACTGTCTATAACCAGATCTAGCTCAGCTTTAATATCAGTGAAGATCACTGGAGTTGATCCATGACGTTCTCCGGGTTTTATATTTTATTGTCATGTTGTTGTTGTCTGTGTGCATCTCCCCGTTGGGACTTTTTATAGGCTTCAGATTCGAGGCACATTCATGCAAATGTGGGAGACACCTACTACCAGTCGAATGTGTGGCAGCTGTAGAGTAGAATTCAATTAAGCCACCCCTGAGGTGTGGTAATTGATCCGCACTAGGATTTTTTTTCCCCTACTCTCCTCCTCCTCCTCCTCCTTTTTTGTGCCGCCGTTGTTTAATGAAAACAAAATCCTGTTTTTCAGTGCCGAGGCCTGCGACTGTAAGACTGATTCATCTGCCGTTATTTATATAAGATCACTCGCACCAAACGGGAAGCTTGGAGCGTTCCTCTGTAAAGAGATCATCTTCTCCCTTCAGCTGTGTTTAAAATATTTAAAAGGGACATTTTATATGTCATTCTGAAAACCCTTATTCCACCTGTGAATAAGAGCTTTTTTGTGTAAGGTGTCATCATAGACTGTGGCAGTAGATATTGGACTTAATCTACAGTATGACTTCATCTCACTAGCTACTTAGCACTTAATATGACAAATAAAACTATACAAAGCCCCTATTTTCTAATGAATTGGCAAGGGAAATAATTGGGAAGGAACAGCAGCCAAATATCAGGGTTGGGAGGAAAGCAGAGGTGAGGACATCTGTTGCCATGATTCACCCCGATGAGAAGTGTAGGATGTTCCACACCGCTAGCACAACGCTAACGTTACCCCGCCACTTGTTTTCTTGTCGATCTAATTGGGGAGAAACTTCCTGTTTTACCAACTTTGCTAATTCTCCATGCTCGCTCACCCTTCACCTCCTCTTCTTCTCCTCCACTTTTCTTTCTCTCACTCTGTCTCTCTCCCTCACTGGTTGTGGTTTTTGGAGGTGGAAGGCTCCAGAGCTCATTGCCACATTAATATGGACACCTGCTTTGCTGGGGCTGGTTGCTGATTGGTGGCTTAGCTGTGGCGTTCCCACTTCTGCCCCCAGCATCTGGGCACTGTTTTATTTTTTTTAGGGGTGAACCTGATCTGAGTCCTGCTCCCCTCGCCATCTTCACCACGTGTGTGTATGTGTTGTTCAATGTGTGCGTATCTCAGATTTCTGTTGAGACTCACTCCCCACCTCTTTGGTTTGGCGGGAGTTTCAGGAAGTGGGGCGCTCACTTTGCCTCTTCCCCTACTATCCTGACACCCCCCCACCTCCCTCCAGTGCAGCCCTTTTTTTATGTGTGCTTTTCTTAAACATTCAAACACACACACACACACACACACACACACACACACACACACACACACACACACACACGCACACACACTTCCAGTCCTCTCGCTTCCTTTACCAGGGCCCGCGACACATCATTTAATTAAACCTGAAAGAGCCTAAAATGAGCGCGGGAGAGGAACAAGAGAGGGGAAAATAGTGTGATTCTTAAGAGGGCACAATATGTTCTGTTACATTATACAGCCTCAGTCAGGCGAGGGCCGAAAGTCCAGTGGAAAGGAATACTTGCTATTTAATTACTGTCAGCTGAATGAGCGCTGTTCTGTTCTGTTCTGTTCTCTCCTCTTCTGTTCGCTCCCCTCCTCCCTCGTTCTAAAATTCTTATTCACTTAGTATGTAGGTCACATTACAGTGGTGTCTAGTTATTGGACATAGGCTTAGATAACTGTTTGTTGAGTATTAAATGCTTTTGCTGCCTCAGCACCCTTTCCAACTGGTATTTCTCACACAGCTGTGCTACTGAAAAGAGGCAACGCCGCAGCAAAAATCATGTCACCCCCCCATCCACCTACACACACACACACACACACACACACACAAGAACACACATACACACACACACACACACACACACACACCCTTCAACCCCCCTCACAATTCCGAGCCACCCATTGGGCACTGTGCGAAAAAAGAACTACAGAGTTTGCTGAGCGTTTATCTTTTATTCTTTGCCAAAATACAAACTTTATGTTAAAAAAGGAAATGAGATGAGAAACAGTTAGGGCAGACAGAGCAGAAATAAAAAGAGAAAGCATGAAGGAAGAATAAAAAAACACAGACTAGCCAATATACACACTCATACACACACAAAGGGTTAAAGCTTTTTGGAAGTAAACCCGGTGACCCGGTCGGAGGTGTTAGTCAAGCAGACGAATCGGTGCTTTCTTTCCCCTTATCTCTGTTTGCTTTCGTTGACCTTGCTCTCGGCTAATGCGCCGCGTTCTCACAGGCGCTTAGTGGTTAGGCGCAGAGGGCCTGCCGTTGCCACAGCGCAGAGGAAATGTGTTGGCTGCGCTTGTACCTCCGCCGCTGGTTCCACCCCTCTCTCTCTGCCTCCATCCATCCCTCGCTCTCTTCTCCCCAGTACGAGGCCAGGCCAGGCGAGGCGAGGCAAGGCGGGCGAGCCCAGATGGTGATTGATTTTTCAAGTGCTGACATCCCTGCTTGAGAAACACGCGCGCTCCTCTCTTTGTGCCGAGCAAGTCAGGCACACTAACATCATGATGCGATCATCAGCTGCTGCTGTTGCTGCTGCCGCCGCCACTACTCCCCCACAACCACGATTGATTGACAAGGAACACACACACACACACACACACACACACACACACAGAGAAAGAGGGCATATTATAATATGAACTAAAGGCGATAAAAAGCAATGCCTTTAAGAAAAAAAGGAGAAGTCTAACTGAGGGAGAAAAAAGTAAGATGTCTGTGTCCTACAAAATACACACAAAGCTTCTCACTGAGACATCGCCCTGAAGATGCATTCAACATTTTGAGGGCAGCGATAGTCAGTGCCCCCAGCCCCGGCAGATGTACTGTATGTGGCCACACAAATTTGCAGCAAGCCCACTGAATTGACTCTGAAGCTAAAATGATGTCATTGGCTAACTAGCCATTCCCAGGCCATTGCCTCTGTTTGCGTGACTAAATACATACAATTAAGGGCCCGGCACTTCTCAATCTCCATGAACTCATTGTTATCCTGGGTTCAAGTGCACTGATAATGGGGGCCGGGGGAAAACAGGCGTATCATCACGACGCTGCGCACACACAGGGCTGGTGGGTAAAATAAATGTCTCATTATCCAACAAATTCTCTTTCGCCCCAACAGCACAGTGCCTCTCTCTCTTTCTTTCTTTCTCTCACCCTTTTCCCTCACTCCCTCCCTCTCTCTCTCCACCCCCCCCCCCCCCTCTCTTCCTCTCCATCACTCTCCCTCTATCATTTCCCCCCTCTTTTGTTTCGGTGGCCACTCCGTTTTTATGGAGGCATGGCGTAGAGTTAGCTGCAGATTGGCAAAAAAGGGCTGCACTCTCGCTGCTCTCCTGCTAATTCCCCAGTTAAATGCATCATTAGTCATTTAGGCTGGTGTGAAAGTAGCTGGACACTGGACAAGAGGACCCAAATTTGCAACTTGATGAGGAAAAATAAAAGCTCCATAGATCCATGATAATGAAAGTAATCATGCCGATATATCCAGCAAACACTGAAATTGGGCCGCGTCGAATCGGTGCTCACGATAGCCCAACAAAACGAGGCCGCTGGAATTTGAACGAGTCTACCCTTCAAGCCCCTCTCATATATGGAGCACCAGTTGGTTGCCCATCCTTACCGCTAACGCCTCAACAACCAACAACACAGAGGTCGCTATAGTGGTGGATGAAGTACCTAAAAGTTATTCGATTAAATATCTGATACATTTACTCAAGAAATATTCTAATCGGTGACTTTTTCAAGGTAAATCGTCTGTTCTTTTACCGTACTTCAGTATCACAAGTAATTTTCTGATATTAAATGTAGGCTACTTAAGATTGAAAGGAAAGGTAGGCTAGGCCTACAAATACATAATGTTAACTAAGGTCAGAATTTTGAATTTTGTAAACGTGCAGCAATAAAATACATGTAGCTGTATACATTTCTTGTTGCATCTATAAGGTCTCCATGCCATGGAAGAGAGAAAACCGGCAGAGACATCAGCTGTGCGTAAACGGACAGTAGGATTAGGTAATCTATCTACGTTTATGCTAAGGCTTCAGCTCAAATGGCTAGTCTTGCAAGCAAATTAGCCTATTTGTCCAGGTCAAACACGAGAAAACAAATACAAACATGAGAAAAGAAGTCCATTGGTATTTCATATATAGGCTACAGTGAGATTTTCTTGCTGTGCTTTAACCTAACGTTATATTTCACAGGCTGCAACATACCTACCTAAGCCAATCATTTACCTGGGATCGTATTGTGAAATGGTTCTCACATTTATTGTGAGTAATAGAATCTGTGGTATACCTAACCCTAAACCCTAACCCTAACATGAAATTGAATAAATGAAACCCGCTATGATAGCACTATTGCAAGTTCATGGTCAACCCTCTGTATCATACATTTACTACCACCCTACCCCCTCCCCCCGCCCAAATCTACTGCCTCTAGTTGGGGCAGGGGTTCCTCAAAAGCCATGCGCCACTACTGTGCAGTCTGCTTTACAACATTATAATTTTTTGAAATAACAAAGTAACGAAGATACTTAAGGAACATGGATGGGAGTAAAAGAATACATTTGCTATATTTAGCAAATGTAGTGGAGTGAAAATAAAAGTGAAATTCGAGTGAAGTACAGATACTTACAGAAAAAACGAAGTATTATTACTTTGTTACATTACACCTTTGACTGTATCACTCAGCCTCCTGACTTCTGTGCATACCAAAGACAAAGACTGAAGTGATGGATGTGCTAGCAGCATAGGTCTGTATCGATGAAGGGGCGATCGGACAGCAGTGGAAGAGGGGTAGAGGGATGGGG
>NC_137927.1:23675815-23698315 GCF_963457725.1 Sprattus sprattus
AATCAAAGTGATACAATGCATATTGCATGAATTCTACCTTCAGATTTTTTTTTTTTTTTTCGCCGATGGAGAGGGAACTGAGCAGAGAGTTGAAGTGCTCTAATATTATTAACTGATCAAAACGCTCCGACGAGAGACTCCCCTCAGTCTGCTCTGCTCCGAGCAGGTTTATGCCTGGGATCTAGTGTGCAGCCTATACTCCCAGTCAGGCAGTGCATTTATCCTGCTAAATAGAGCTGCCTATAGAGCGCTGCATGGTGGGGGAGGACTGCTGCCGCTGGAGTGAGCTGTAAAAGGTAAGCAGTCAGAGGGCCACACTGAGTCTTTTTCTTCCTCTCCACCTTACCATTCTCTGCCTTTGTGGCAGACCTGTCTATCTTTTTCTTTTTTTCCCCTTCCTCCCACTATCCCTCCCTCTCTCTCTCTCTCTCTCCATCCCTCTCCCTATCAGTATCTATGTATCTGTATCTGTGGTCTGTGCCTGTCACTGTTAAGACTCACCACTTGTAGCAGCCTGGTGCTCAGGGTGTGTGTGTGTGTGTGTGTGTGTGTGTGTGTGTGTGTGTGTGTGTGTGTGTGTACTCCTGAAGCAGGGGGCGTGCAGGAGGAGAAGGGGGGGGGGGGTGGGGGGGGGGGCTGTACTGAGGAGCATGACAGTAATGCCGCGTGGCAGACACAACTATTTCACAGGGGCTTAGCGGGGCTGTCGGATGATGTAGTCTGTCATCGCTACACAGATCCAATCTGAACTCTGCACAACTTTCCAATATTCCCTTGGATTATGTCTCAAGATACCACTGAGCATCCTGAAGACAAGAGGGAGACAGAGTGAGAGACAGAAAGTGAGAGAGGGAGGGAAAGAGAGGAGTGTGCGTTCGTGCATGTGTGTGTGTGTGTGTGTGAGAGAGAGAGAGAGAGAGAGGGATGGAAAGAGAAAGATGGAAAAAGAGAGAGAGAGAGAGAAGGAGTAATCCTGAGAGAAGTACAGTACTCATGGCACTTCAGTGTCTTGGGTGGAAAGAAGGGCAGGGCAGAATCACAGTGGGGCAGCAGGCATACAGAATGAACAGATGCTTTTCTTGATTTTTTCTTTTTTTCTCCTTCTTTCTCTCCTCATCCTTTCTTTCTCTCCATCACTAATATAGAGTCATTAACACCCCAGGTTTCCCTAAATGTTTGACAATGAGTCTAAAACTCTCCCAAAAAAAAAAGGAACAACAAATAATGTCTAAAACTTTGAAAGTAGAATGCAAACAAATAATTGCAGTGACAGTGGAGGAAGTTTGAGCGGATATGCATCCCCCCCCCTGGTGATTATTCCGCTTGTCAGGGAGGGATGTGCGGGCCGTGGAGATCTAGAAGGAGGACAGTAACATTCTGTTCTGCTGAGCAGCTCCCTGTTCAAACAGCACATCACTCTACAGTCCATTTGACGTGCTGATCAGCCAGGCTAGAAAAGTGATTAGAATATATCAGCACACCTCTTTTCAGCAATGCAGCTGCTCGGAAAACGCAAGTCTTACAGGATAACATCACAGTCTGACTTGTTTGTGTGTGTGTGTGTGTGTGTGTGTGTGTGTGTGTGTGTGTGTGTGTGTGTGTCTGCACATGCCCATTGTTTTTGCAAGGCATCTGCCGTGCCTTAAAATGTTGCACATTATTTGGCATAACTCAAGCCTCAGTGGCGATAAACACACAGGTTATGCAGCACTTCCCTTTGTTTCTCTCTCTCTCTCTCTCTCTCTCTCTCTCTCTCTCTCTTTCTCGCTCTGTCTCTCTCTTCATTATCTGCACAATGATTCCCGCGGCCTTGAATGTTACTTTACATTCTTCTTCTAAGCTTCAAAATAAATGAGCCATTCTTTTCCTTTGGCTAATCTTGCCATGCTATCTCTGTCGTGCATTGCATTTTTGGGATATTTTGGATGGAATATCTGGCGTCCCATTAAATGAACTTAGCCTCTATCTGAAGGGTGATTAGATATCAGCCTCCGTGGAACTTGCAGAGCCTTGTGGCAGCGTGTGATCATATTTGTTATCCAGGAGTGTGTCCACCCTGACCAGGTCTTCCCCTCCAGAGGCCTATGTTTCTGGGCATGTGGCAGTATCCTGCATAGGCTCCAGGGCTATTAGCAGCGCCCAGTGCTAACCCTACATCACTCAGAGTGATAAAGCATATATCTGCCTCTCCCAGGCCAAGACCTCTCCCCCATGTACGCCTTCCTGTAATGATATTATAGTAGTTTAGTTCAAAAAGAGCGAGTGAGAGAAAGAGAGAGAGTGAATGAAGAAGAGGAGAGAGTGAGGGGAGAGGGAGATATGAGACGGAGATTACTATTGGTAAGATAAACCCATTCCATCCTTGCCCCAGTTTAAATTACACTCTGTTTTTCTTTTTTGATTTCCATTTTGCGCATAATGCTCTCTCTCAGCATGTTTTAAGTTATATTATTAGCGTTTCTCAAGAGATTCCTCCCCTCACTGCCTCCTCTTTCTCTCTCACACACTCTCCCTCACTCTCTCTTTTTTTTTTTCCATGGGATTGTGGGCTCTGGATGCATTAGCCTCCCGTAATTGGTGAATGATCATGGGATGGCATGCGGGTGGGGAGGGGAACTCGCGACAGACTGGGCAGCGCTAGGCAGTCAGTAATGGCACCGCGGAGTCATTAGCCAAGCGTACAGGGGAGAGGGGAAGATGGCCGCGCGCGCGGGCGCACACGCTCCACAACCCAGAGAGCAGCTGACTTTGGGGAGCCTGGATGCGGCCCAGATCTGAGCCGCATGCGTGCCGGGGCGTCGGCGGCGGCCGTAGACGCTCTCCCTAGTCAGCAGCTCTCTCTCCGGGGAGGGCCACACAGAATGGCCGGTTGATGTTCTCTCCCACACGTACAAAATGAAGGAAAAAAGGCGAAACGCCTCGGCCGTCGCCACACAAAGGGCTATCACCAAATTATTCAAGAGCAGCCATGGAGCCAAGCCAGCGTCTGGTGGCAGGAGGGGAGAGGGGGAGAGAGAGAGAGAGAGAGAAAGAGGGAAGGAGGGAGAGAGAGAGAGAGAGAAATCTGTGTATTGTGATTTGCCATTTATAATTGGCCTCCGATGTGAAATGGTCGCTAGCCAAACTTTTTTAAAACGCAATCTGTGGCTGTGTTGGGGCCGATGCATCGCTAATGACAGATCGCCACTCCGCCCTGGGAGCATGATGGAGCCTCGTGTAAGGGGAGAGCACACAAATATGTTTATCTACACAGAGGGCTGTTTGCATAACTCAAATGGCATTGAGCATTGATTTTTTTTAGCCCCTTTCCTACACATAAATGGCAAAATGTGATTGAAATATAAATGTAAATGCGACGTAATCTCAGAGACAACCTTTTGACGAGAAAAAACCCCCCACACATCTTCTCCTCCCTCTGAGCTGTATGAAGTAAGATTATATGTATTGTAATTAGCCAGCACCCTGTCTGCCCGGAGTAAACTGAGTGGACAATCCCTGCCTGATATTTTCTGTAGACCTCGTGGAGGACACAGCCAGGTATTTGGGCACTGTCTGTCATGTTGTCTGGGATGGCTTCATCGTCTCTCTAGTCATCGTCTCTCTAGTAGGGGGTTTTTGGGGTATGAGATGACAGGGGTCATGTCTGATAGCTCTGTTGGCACTGAGGCATTGCAGACCTTTTTCCCCGAGGGGGGGAGGGGGGGATAGAGGAGAGTGTGTGGGGGGAGGTTGAGGGGGGGCGGGTGGTGTCTGTATTGTGAGCTCAACAAAAGATAGTATTTGATAAAGCCCTCCCACCCTGCTCAAAAGCCCCCATAAATAATGAAAAGTTAATGAAGAGGTAACTTAATGATGTAATGAATATGGCAGAGCAAGGTCAAAGACAGCTGGCCTGGGTTTGGTGGGCTCTATAATAAAGCCCGGAGACCAAACTCATTATCGTGAACGTGTGTGGGTTTGTGTGTCTCTGTGTAAGTGTGTGTGTGTGTGTGTTTGTGTGTGTGCCTGTGTTTATGTGATTAAACAAACACCTTTTGGCAAACTAATATCTGTTTACTTCAGTGTGTCTGCATGTAGTAGTCCCTAATATTCACGTGTGTCCGTGTAGGTATACGTGTGTATGTATGCACACACGGTCTGTCATTCGTTTTTTGTGTTCTGGATGTTTGGCTGGGCCATAGCAGGACCAGATCTGGTGTTAGGCTGGTGATTAAAAATTGAGAAGGTTTGAATGATACTGATGAGAGTGGGTCGGAGCCAGGTGCGATCGATCCAGGGCTCTGGAGCATAGCAGTGCACACTCAGACAGGAATGGCCCATTGGCGTGTGTGTCTTTATGTGCTTTAGTCAATGAAGTCTAAAATTCACCTTTATACATTTATCTATCCGTCTATCTATCTATCTATCTATCTATCTATCTATCTATCTATCTATCTATCTATCTATCTGTCTATCTATCTGTCTGTCTGTCGGCCGCTGTCTGTTTTTCTGTCTGTTTGTTTGTCTGTCTGTCTGTCTGTCTGTCTGTCTGTCTCTCTGTCTGTCTGTCTGTCTGTCTGTCTGTCTGTCTGTCTGTCTGTCTGTCTGTCTGTCTGTCTGTCTGTCTGTATATCTATCTGTCTATTTATCTGTCTGTTTGTCTTTCTATCTATCTATCTATCTATCTATCTATCTATCTATCTATCTTTCTTTCTGTCTATCTATCTATCTATGTCACTAAATCATGTCTTTATGGTAGCATTCACTCATCTAAATGTCTGCGTACTGTATTCCTTCCTGAGACTGTGTTCCTTGTCCTTAGCTCAGCAAACCGTATCTAAGCCTGTAGTTTTTCTGGTCCAGCGTCAGTGGTTCCAGTTTCAACAGTGCCGACTTGGTCCGAGAAGTGCTTAGTCAACGGCGGGCAGGTGGGTCCTTCGATCTGTTTCTCCTGGCCTGACGCTGGGCTGTATAAGCAGTGTTGTTCCTGACCCTGACTACCATGCTTCAACTGACTGGGGAAACACGGACAGGGGGAGGGAGGGCGGGCGGGCGGGCGGGCGGGCCTGCGGGCTGGCGGGCGGGTGTCTGGGAGCAGTCACCAGTGCAGCAGAGTGCATCTGGGAGACTTCCATTACTTCCAGTGATTGCTGCCATCAGTGTGTGTGTTTGTTCATTGTTGTCATTATTTTCGTGATACAATAACATAACTTTTCATATCGGCTTCATCAGTCTGGTGGGATTCGTCATAAATGGGGTTTGCAATATGACAGACACACACACACACGCACAGATTTGGGGAGGCGCTAGCTGCGGTGGATCCCCCGGATTCTTCCCCCGGCTACCCCACTGCCCCGCTCCCCAACCGTCTGGGTGGGAGAAGTCTGATTTGTGGCTCGTCCGCAGATGTGTTGCTCTCTGAGAGTTTTTAATGTGACAGAGGAGACTGGGGGTCTGTCTGTCTGTGCTGGTGTTTTATTGAGGGATGGCGTGTCTGTGTCCCTGTCTCACCGCTACTCCCTTTACAAGCGTCGGGTCAGCCGACACGGCCCACCGCACCACTCCGCCGATGGTCAAGTCTTAAATCAGTCCCAGGCAGCGCTGCTGTCACCGTTTAAAAACGCCGGCTTTTTTTCCGCCATTTAAAAAAAAAAAAATCGCGGCCAATCCCTCCACTCTGTAATGGATTTTCGTGTAAGTGGTTCACATGTTAGAAACGCGTCGAGGCAGCTTCTCTAATGTTTCCGACGCCCCTTTATCCATCTGCGGAGGAGAGGGTCTTTGGTAGAGATGTGGGCACCGTTGCAAATGAGGAGAGGAGCTAGCCAAGGCTAAGGAAATGTGTGAAGTGGCAGCAGCAGACTGAAAGGGACAAGGAGTGAAGCATGCGTGCGTGCAGTGGGCGGGGGAGAGAGAGCGCGCGGTGAGGCCTGGGTGGCTGTCGTGGTAGTGGAAGGGGTGGGGGTGGTGGGATGACTTTAAAGTGAAATCATTTCCTTTGCTTAATCAAAAGATGACAGGCCGGAGCCTCAGAAGTCCCATCTGTGCAACACAGTGGAGCCGCGCGCCCTTCAGAGAGGGGCTGAGATGCAGGGCCGATATCACCGCGCCGAGGTTATCGCTTAGGACGGGGCCTCTCCCTCGACCCACTCCCATGGGTAGAGCGCTGCGTTTCAGGAAAAGGGTGTTGGAGGGTTTCCACATAACCAAAGGATAAAAGATGAATAATGGAACACGCCGAAGCCAGATTCGTCTTTCTATTTTTTTCCTTGGGCAGTTTTTTTTTCAACTTTGTTCCCTTACATTACGGCACTGACTCCGATTTCAAGGGAAGGAGTTACAGTCAGTGTGATTGACAGGTAAATCCTTTCAGACTTTGGCCATATGTTGAAGCCGTGGTTGCTTCCCAGTTTTTGGGCCCATTACATTTCACATTCGGCCCATTCATGTTTATTCTCTCCTATTCCTCCCGGGCTGAAACGTCGCCTAAACTACAGCCTAGAAACAAGTCCTCTTGTGGCTGGTGTGGCATGCAACACCGTGGCCGCTTCTCCTTTAACCTGCATCTTCATGTGCTGTGAAGTGATCCCACCGCTGACACCTGTATAACACTGACAGTCAGCACCTTCGGCACAATTTATGGCAGGGTGTGCATGGCATCAGTCACCAGAGAGCACCGTTAGCAGACATCTGTTCCCCCATCTGATCAGGCCCAGTGTCTCGTCTCAGTGGCCGTAACTCACGTGCACCCTCAACCATTCCCTCCCTGCAACCATAGAAACCATTCCACATCACCCCCACCTTCCTGACTGTACACGCTGATTGAGACAGCTTGTGGTCATGCTGTGTGTGTGTGTGTGTGAGAGTGAGAGAGAGTGTGTGTGTGTATGTGTGTGCCTGTGTGTGTGTGTGTGTGTGAGGTCATCTATTGGTTCCTTGTGTAATGGAACAGTTCAATACTAACACCACTAATAAGACGATAACACTCGCTGGCTGGTCTGGTTTTAGCTTTTGACCACAGTAATGAAATGTAAACATTTTATCTTAAGGCCCCACTCACGCTAGCACACTGATTCTATTAAATACTGTGAACACACATTGACGCCGCACAGAGGGGAAAAAAAAGAGAGAAGGCCCCCAAGCAATGAAAATTAAACAACTGCACTCATTCGGACATAAATAGTTTAATCTCCAGCACCATAAATCACGCATTGAACATACATTTGGTCTGAGCCAGGCCTTCAGGTTCACACCCGGACTCTGTAAACATGTTTTGAGCCGGGTCCCTCATGGTGATTCATCCAAAGAAACTGCCGTAATCAAAAACAATAACCATTCAGCGCGTAAACTTTTCAAAACGTCCCCAAGAAGTATGAAATAATAATCTGTGTGTGGGCCCTGGTGAGGGCGGAGAATGCAAACATTTCACAATAAAGTTGTTTAAATAAAGGCCTTGGCATCGATGGCTGAGAGATAGGACATGCTGTGTTAATTACACACGCTCATAAAAATAAACCACTGGTATAAAGTATGACTCTCCATACAACAAGGATTTAACCTATAAAACTGCAGTGAGGTGTGCTCCTCAGATGTGAGAAGGATGTATTGTTTGGAGAAAAAACACAACAAGCCCAGAGAGAGAGAGAGGGGAAAAAAAGAGAGAGAAAAGGATGAAAAAAGAAAGAGAGAGCGACTGTACAATCAACAAAGAGTGCAGTGTTTACTCTGAATTTAAAGACTTTCAAATTCTTCCAGTGCCATTGTGTGGCATTAACGGAGGGAAAACAGGCTGGCTAAGCGAGCCGTTTATTATTCTTAAACTGTGTGAAAAGTAATATGCTTTAAAGGCCCCGGCGAATGTATCACCAGGGCTTGAGAGGGCCCACGTATACGGTTTTAAGTGAGTAAAGTTACATAGAGGGGATGGAGAGAAAATGGATTATTTTTCCTCAAGCGCGGACTTAAGTTTTCACTGCTGGGTGGCCCATTCCACTTTAGCCATGTTAACATAAGAATAGAGGGCAAGGAGGGGGGTGGCTGAGGAGGGGGGGGGGGGGGGGGGGGCTGGTTTAAATTATTCTCCGCCTCGGCAGCAGCATAGCAGGGGCTGTTGTTATCCACATATAACATCAGATGTTCACTTTCTCTAGCGCACTGGCTCCCCTCTCTCTCCCTCTCTCTCCCTCTCTCTCTCTCTCTCCCTCTCTCTCCCTCTCTCTCTCTCTCTCCCTCTCTCTCTCTCTCTCCCTCTCTCTCTCTCTCTCTCTCTCTCCCCTGTTTTTTCCCCTCTCTGCTCTAGTCAGTGAGCGTCTTGCGGGGAGCAGCCCCCCAGACTGATGGGTGGCATTGTTTACCAGTGTGCTGGCCAGAGCTGGCACCTCCTGATACTACAGGGGCAGGAGTTGGTTGCAGCAGCTCACATCGAGGCACCGCGCTGTCAGAACAGGAGAGGACCGAGCAGGTCGCTTCTTTTTTGCCCTACAAAAGCCCAACAGCAGAGCAAGACGCAGTCTTCCATTTCTAATTCCTACCCTATGAGCTCTGCGTTAGCTCACTGCTAAAAGAAGTGGATCTGTAGGTGGTGCGGCACAGAGGCTGGAGAGGCACACAAGCCCCTAAGCCGGGGTAGAGGCATGCAGTTATGAATAAATGTTTGTATACATTTTTTTTGTATATCTTGGAGTGCACGGATGGCGGATGAACTGTGCTTAAAGACATCTGGATGCGATGAAATACCATTTGTCTAAACAAAATAGGAGCCCCTTCTTTCGCAGGCTGGAAAGCCACCCAAATCGTGTACAGCTCTTTACTACCATGCTTGTGCAATGTTTTCAAGGGGACCGTATTGACAAATATTTCATTGCAACAGCTTTCAGGGGCTCCAAAATGTGATAGTTTTTCCATAGTTGTCTCAGCTCGGGTAAACATGAATAGCAGTTAGAGCTCACTGCAGGATTAAAAAGACACAAGTTTTTTCACTGCACAGACTCCAAAAAAGGACATACTCAGATTTTGAAAATTGGATATTTTTCTGGAAGAGCACAAGGGCTCTTGACCTGATATCAACATATCTTGTAGCCATAGCAACCCAGTGATTAAAGCTGCAAATTCTTTCAAAAAAAAAATCAAGATAGCGTAATTCTTGATTTGAACCAGATTTCAAAGTGTATAATTTCATGATGGCTTTTTTTTTCAGTTGACTTTAAAATATTCCAAAGCCAAAGTTACTCATTTTCTGAGTTTGATAGCTTGCCGTCACAATGACAAATGAAAAGAAAAATGCATATTTATCATCATATTTCTGTACCATTTTTAGAATCCAGTTTGAAGTGGGTTGAAGGGAATGAGATGGCTTCTAGTTGGTCATGGTGAATGAGCCAGTAAATAATCAAGCATGTAAACATAAAGCACATCTAGCTGCTTTATGGCATATTAATTAGCATTTTTAATCAGCAACTGGTGATGTTACTGGATAGGTTCAAATGGAATGAAGGGCAGGACAAAGGAGAGAGGGAATAATGGTAGGGAGAGAAAGAGAAAAAGAGAGGGAGGGAGGGAGGGAGGGAGGGAGAGAGAGATGGTGTTATGTGCATGTCTGTGTATAAGAGAGACACCTATAGATTTATCTGCTTCTTAATTCTATTTAAACAAATAGTCTTGGAGCCCAGGAAGGCAGTGTAGGGACATGACTAGGATAATAAGCATCATGGAATGTAATCAGATTTCTAAGAGGAATTGATTGTTGTGTGGCAGAAGGAGCAGGAGAAGGGTTGACAATAAGCTGAAATTTAAGTGTTAATTTTTATGCTAATCCGTTGGCATCTCCATGTGATGCAATTTGGTTGCCGCGTCGTACATATGAAATTGTCCCGCTCACTGAGAAAATGTCAGCTTGCCAGACCCTGAAAGCTTGTAATTTATTAGGTATGTTTCTATTAGTATGTGTCACAGTTGTTAGCGAGCCACTCTCCTTCTCTCTCCTCTCCTCTTCCCTCTCTCTCTCTCTCTCTCTCTCGCTCTCTCTCTCTCTCTCTCTCTCTCTCTCTCTCTCTCTCTCTCTCGCTCTCTCTCTCTCTCTCTCTCTCTCTCTCTCTCAAATGCAGACACTCATGCACACACATATGTGTTCAGGCTGCAAAAGACAAACAGATATGCAGTCCCACCATCCCAAATACAGACACTCACACACACACACACACTCACAAACACACACACACACACACACACACACACACACACACACACACACACACACACACACACACACAGACACACACACAGACACACACACACACACACACACACACACACACACAGAGAGACACAAACACAGACACACACACACACACACACACACACACACACACACACACACACACACACACACACACACACACACACACACACACACACACACACACACACACACACACACACACACACATTGATGTTCTCTTGCTTATGTCGCTCCCTGCCTTAAGAAACGTCTCAGCTCACTGGCTGTAACACTGGGGCATTAATGTATTATCATATATCGGGTGGTCCTTGCCCTGTGGACAAAAGGCTATTTAATACAATTTAATGGCATTCCCGGGCAGGAGAGAAAGAAGCAGTGAGAAGAAAGAGAGAGAGAAAGGGCCGAGCTCAGATTAAAACAGCATCTGTGTTTCTCATGACTCCCCCATGCAAACATCTCAGCCCAGGACGCATGACTTCTCCTCCTTTTTTAACCACCACCACCCCCCCCCTACTAGACAGACGAAGCAGCACACAGAGAAAGCAATGGTGGGAAAACGAGAGAGTGAGAAAAAGGGGAAAGTTAAAAGAAGAAAGAAAATGGCTGGATGGGCAATGTTTAGTCTGATAACGAATACGCAAGGCAAGCTGCAGCCTCCGTAAACCGTCGCAGCCCGAGCTGCTGTCCAAAGGCCATTAAGTGATCGATTTCCACACCGGCGACGTGGTGATGTCATCCACACGAGACGCTAGGCGGATGACAGCAGGCGGAGGGTGACAGCCACCGTGTTTGGGCATCTCCTCGGCCCTGACAGCCCCCCGTCAAGCGACAGCTTTCCTCGGCCCACCCCCCCTCTTCTCTCTTTCTTTCTCGTTATTCTTTTCCTCTTCATCTGTCTTTCCTTGCCCACATATATACGTTCGTCTGCTCCTTCCGTCCTTCTCATGTCGTGCAGCTCTTCCTCCTGTCCTGTGTTTGTGTTAGTGTGTGTGTGTGTGTGTGTGTCTGTGTGTGTGTGTGTCTGTGTGTGTGTGTGTGTGTGTGTGTGTGTGTGTGTTTGTGTTAGCACCAGTATTCTGGTCTGGAGGATCTAGTTAAATTGTAAAACTGGGAGTTCACTCAGAGTAAAAGGTTTGGATGCGATTCACATATAGGTCAATTAAATGCACCAACATCTGCTCTCTCCTAACCATTTGCATATAGTATTCATATGTTAATGATGTCCCTTGTTTTGTGTGTGTGTGTGTGTTTGCGTGTGTGTGTTTGTGTGTATGTGTGTTTGTGAGTGTGTGTGTGTGTGTGTGTGTGTGCGTGCGTGCCTGCGTGTGTATTGGTGTGTGTATATGTGAGTGTATTTTCTTTCCTTTCTTTTTTTTTTTTGCACTTCCTCCCCTCCCCGTCTCTTTGAAACAAAAAAGAGATACAAAATGTGTGGATTCATAGTGCTTCTGCTGGTCACTCCAGACCGGATACACTCGCCCTATTTTCGTTTCCTCTCGTCAAACATTGTAAGGGGGGCTCTCTCTCTCTCTCTCTCTCTCTCGCTCTCTCTCTGTATCTCTATCTCTATCTCTCCCCCTCTTAAGCAGACAAGTGCAGTGCTTGTTCAGCCACCATTGGTCTTGATTTCAACAAGAATCCTCCTACTTTCACAAGGAAGGAAGGCCCCTCTTTTGGGAAGCAGCTTAATGCCTTATAAATCAATGATGACACAGATGGACCAGCGATAATCTATTTAGAATGCCTCACAGCAAATATTGTCGTACAGATGATTAGAGATTGAGCTATTTTAGCTCTGCCCCTAGCCCTTTCCACACATCTTCTGCCTCTTTGAACGATTTACGTAAATTATGAAGAGGAAAATCTAATATGTGCGTGTTTTTTTAAAAAATTTTGGTGGGGGAGAGAGGGTGAAAAAAAATGGAGGTTGTTTAAGGGTGTGTTGTTGATGTCTTAGTTCCTCTGGCAAGATGCGCCCATGTGGTGCCAAACAAAGGCAGCCCGAGAATGGTGGTGGCGGCCAAAAAAGCCTAATGACAGAACGGCTGCTTCTTTAACCCAGAGTTGGGGCGGGGAGGGGCCCGCGTAATGGATCCGTGACTGGAACCGAGGTGTAAATAGACAACTGAAGGCTGGGTCTCTCTCTCTCCTTTTCTCTGGGTTTCTCTCTTTCTCACTCTCCCATCTTCTCTCGTTTATGGTTGATGGGTCCCGATTTAGTGTGAGGCCAAAGAGGAGGAGGAGGAGGAGGAGGAGAAGATGAGGGAGGGGAGGAGTGTGAAAATGAAGTGGAGGTTGTCAGATGTGGCAGCTGCTTGGAATCCTGATAAATATAAGCCTGTATTGATCGGCTGAAAATGAAAGATCCCAGAGTGGCGTGCAGTATTTAGCTTCTTGTCTGGCTCGCGCCCGCGTCAGCAGTGGCCTTGCCTCGGAGGGATAGATTTCCAGCCCTGCTTCAAGGCACGGCTTTGATTTCATCTTTAACCTTTTTCGGCTGCATTTCCTTGACCTCTGTGCAGGGCTGTGATTTAGTGAATTTGTTCAGTTCCTTTTGACATCTCCCCCTCTTCATTTCTCTCTCCTCCTCTCCCTCTCCCTCCCTCCCTGTCCCCTTTTCCTCTTCCTTTCTCCTCCTTTGACAGGGTAAAGACTCATCCTCCCCGGCCAGTGCTGTGTGCTGAACTGACTCAGTGCAGGAAGGTGCCTGGCTCCACTAACCCTGCCCAGTTGATCCCAGACCAGTATGCAGTTTGTGTGTTAAGGTAAGATACTCACAGATATATAATCCATACATATATAATCCATGCACACACGTAAGAGCACACACAGAAACGTACAGACCCACACAGCCACATAGTGTCAGGACACACACACACACACACAAACACACACTCACACACAAACACACTCAGAGACAGACATTAATAATCCACCACGACACACATATAGTATATACACACATAAACACACACACAGAACCATACAGACCCACACAGGAATATAGTTTCAGCACACATACACACACACACACTAACACACTAACACACTACCACACTCACAGACATTAATAATCCACATTGACAAACATATAGAATGTACACACATAAGCACACACACACACAAACATACAGACCCACACAGGTACATAGTTTAAGCACAGACACAAATACACACACTAACACACTCACAGACAGACATAATACAGCATAATCCACATCGACACACATATAGTATGTACACACATAAGCACACACAAAGGTGTACACCCACACAGGCACATAGTTTCAGCACAGACACAGACACACAGAAACAGACACACACACACACACACACACACACACACACACACACACACACACACACACACACACACACACACACACACACACACACACACACACACACACACACACACACACACACACACACAGGTTTAACACTGCCCTCTACATTTACCCTATCAATACATGCGCTGTACTGCTATAATCTCCACCTGTCAGGAGCCTTTTAAAAGTGCACAAATAAATTCATGTAAAACCAGCAATAAATCACCTGCCGCCCCACACCACACCACACCACACCACACCACACCTCAAACTTCACCCGTTCCCTTCACTAACCAGCGGCAACAGCTCAGTCCTACATCACACTGAAGAGACATTAAGCCCTGCAACAAATGTCAAATGGGTCTATGCATACGATTTCCAAAAAGAGACAAAAAAATCATCAATCCGGCAAATGAAGTCACTATGAATAGCCTGGACTTTGTTAAAGATGAAAAACTACAAAATAAAGCACACAGATCCATGAATTAAAAAGAGAAGTCCTCCTTGTCGGGTGAACAATGCACCCTTACGCTTTCAGATGGATGATAAATTCCCTGTGAGGGAGCCTGCAACAGCTGTTGGCAGACGGGCCGATATGAGAATAGCAGCATAGGATGAGCGCGCATTAAAAATTAATACGCTATTTAGCCTAGGTGTATTTTAGGTATTTGACATTTTCATGTCCGGGACAGACTCAATTTATTCATAGTACAGAAAATAAAAAAAGGCACAGGGGTTGGTGTGAGAGCAGCAAGTGAAGGCCATTCTGTTTTTATGGTCACCTTTCCCCACAGTAAAGCAGCCCCAGTTAGGCCTCAGAGCACATGGTGATCTGCAGAGGAAAATGAAACTCATTACTGGAACGGTAATAATTAGCACATCGGCGCAGTGGCAGAAAAGCCTTTGGCCTCTCAAGACTCCTGTTCCTGTCCTTTTTCATTTCAAAAAGATATCCATAATGATTTCCCCCTGCTTCGCCTTTTTCCGATGGCCTTCAAAACATATCGGAAGAGTCTTGGCTGTGGCTGTGGCTTTGACGGGCGTAAATAGCGCGGCGTGACGCGGTGCGGTGTGCCGGTGGCTGGGGTTTGTTTCGGAGAGCTGAGATGCAGCGCGTGGCCAGACAGTGCGAGTGGAAATCCCAGCTCGCGCAGTGATTAATTACTAATGCCCCTCCAGAACATCTCCCTATCCCTCACCATCTAATCGCGCTGAAATCTAAGACATGCCTCTGCGAAAGGGGGGAGAGGTGCCTTCCTACACGGGCCACCTCTATCCCCCTCTCTCTCCCTCCCTCCCTCCCTCCCTCCTTTCCTCTTTCCCTCCTCCTGTCCTTCACTCTAGCCTGTTGTCCCTTGTCCTCCTGTCGTCTCTCGCTCGCTCTCTGTTCTTTCTCTATCCATCTCTCCATCTATCTCTTCCTCCCTTCGATGCTAATCTTTTTTCCTCTCCCAGTTCCCCTTACACTCTTGATCTCGCTTTCAGTCTCATAAGCACTTACTCTCTCACTCCCCCTCCTTCAGTGTATATCTTTTTCTTCTTCTCTTCTCTTCTCTTGTCTTCTCACCCCCTCTTCTCCCCTCTTTACACATTCTCCCTCTCACTCCATGTGTATATACATACACTGTCATTACCTTAGGGAATACTTTGCAATAGCGTGTTTAACACCATAGCCCTGCAGTCACAACTCCGAACATCAGCCTTAAAGGCACATAGTGGAGAGGCTCGTGTTAATATGTTATAAATGAGACTTGAGCAGTACAGAGGAGGAGGGAGCTTTCATTTTAACACTTATAGCTATTATGGGATCACAAAAATCTCACAGCAAGGATAATTTCCTGAGATATCTCTGACTACAAAGAAACATGGAAATCAAAGTACTCTCTTACCATTTAAAGGGGGGAAAAGAGGCTCCTTTAAAGTGACATTCGCAACAGCAACTCGCTTCATTTTGCTGCCTGTAAAGACTCCTCAGCGCCGAAGCTATGTGCTATTCTTGACAGGTAGCTACATGCGAGGAGACAAAAGCGATCTCTCCAGAGAATCACGCTGATATAGAGGCCGTCACAAAGTTACACACATTAACAACATGTTTTACACAAGCAGCACACTAGGAGAAGAAACATAGTGTCCAAAGCTGCCTGTTCTCTTCTACATTCTTCAAAGCTGCTATCATATTTTTTTTTACAATACCTAGTTGGCTTTTACATATGGATGGCTATCAGGGAGATCTATGTTCTGAAAGGGAAATTCTTCTTCAACGCTCTGCAGTCAAATTTCAACATTTTATGAATGTTCGTTTATCCTTAATGTCAGGGGTAGCACTGGCCTACACTATACACGTCTGAAGATTTGGTGTTGAACTCCAGTGTGTACACATGGCAGTGGAGTCTTCATTCCCCTTGGTTGGAGTGGGGGTTGTGGGGGTTGTGGGGCATGAGGGGGTGGTGGTGGTGGTGGTAACATGGGCGCAGTTTCCCCCTGTGGCACGAGGGCTTAAGTGTCAGAGTCGATGTGCCTTTGAGGCCATATCCCAGCAGATTAGCGTCTCTCCTTATCATTCAAATCAAGCCTCCGCTCCCTTTGAAAAACATATTGTACACATCGGCGCTTCCCTCCCCCTCCCTTACCCCTCCAATGACTGTCTCCAAGGAACTTCCCAGAGCCGCTGACAGGCATCAGCACTTGTGGCGCGGTCCTGCAGTACACACGCACAACGTGTCTGTACATTTATCCATCCATCCGGGGAGAGAGAGACGGAGAGAGTGAAAGAGAGACGGAGGGAGGGAGAGAGGGAGGGAGGGAGGGAGGGAGGGAGAGAGAAAGCGAGAGCACCTCGAGGGATAGGGTGGGGGTGTCCAACCTAATCCGTCTCCCACATCATCCTCCTCATATGATAGCAGGAGAGTAATTGATATATGGGCCTAGCCATCCCTTCGTCTTGCTGCGTTAAGGTCGACTTATCTACATTTCAGGCCTGATTTCTCCACTCCCACTATATTTCCCTCTAGATATTGACTGACTGCCATGGATTCTCGTTGTGGAAATAAGAATTCGGAAGAAAGAGAGAGAGCGAAGAAAAAAAAAAACGATTGAGGGGGGGAGAAAAAAAAGAAAAGTGCCTTTCTTCCAGTGCCTAACCCTTGCCTGTTATCAAAGTAACTTCCAGCTTATTAGCGACAAAGGGCCTTTTTCTCCGTGGCCCCCCTCCCCCCGTCTTTCCTCCTTTGTGCGGCCATGTACGCCAGCTCTTCCTGAATTAAACTGCTGGCTTCCTGTTCTTTTATATGCATGGCCACATCTGGGGGAGCTTGCTCACAGCCCCGCTGCTTAATAACAATCACCTCTCCTTTCAGTCGCCCCTGATTGTTTCTAATTCACTCTGACAGATAGTGCCTGACAAGCCGCCCGCGCCTCCCTCCCTCCATGACCCCGGCTCACTCACCGCACTTATACCGCCTGTCATTTTTAATATTTGATTTCGGTTTTAAGTTATGTGTTTTACCCAGATGATGAAATCAGTGTTTAACGGAACACAAAATGGATCTTTCTCTCTCCTCTTCTCTTTCTCTCCCCCCTCTCTCTTTCTCTCTCTCTCTCTCGTTCTCTCTTTCTTTCTCACCTCTCTCACCTCTCTCATCCCACTTCTTTCCTTTCCTCTCCTGCAATTCCCCCCTACACCCCCCCACACACACACACACACACACGCAGCTCACCCCACCACCGCCTCCTCTACCATTTCTCCCTCCCCTCCCTGCCTCTGTTCATCCAGACAATAAAAGTGCACAGAGTGTAATCAGGAATGGAAAAAAAGAGACATAATGAAATGTGCATTGCATGGGAGCACAGGGGAATAACATGTTTGTATGTCACCCAATGTCATTGGCTCATAGGCTCGCCACTCATTTGCGGGTGATTTATTCAAGCTCATGCTGTCATTGCTGGCTTTTATAGACAAGGTGTCTGGAGCACAAACGAGCTTATAACTTTGGCCGGCACAGATAAATCACCTACGCGAGCTGAGATGATTCTGTTTGGGGCACTGTATGGAGCCCTGCTCTCCACTGACCACCTGGAAAAAGGTCCCGTTTTCTGCTATGTCCTTAGGCACCTCCATTTGTTTGTTCCTGCTCACTATCGATCTCCATTAAAGGTGTATAGACATGCAGAATATGTATATCAAGTATAGGTCCTTTACCAGGCTAGGGGAAGAATGAATAGATGCATCGACAAGTTAGATGGATGGCATTATGTGAGAAAAATCCATTCGTTGCCTTCAATAAAAACACAATCTATATCCAAATGAAAATTGGGTCAATCAATTTAGCAATGTGCTCTTAAGGTTTGTGTGATTAAATATCTGGATGAAATGGGCTGTTTGGAAGGAGACAAATATCCACAGCAGAGAGAAATGAAAATACCAAAGATCAAATTGAAATAGTCCATTAAGGGCTGGGCCGTTGTGGGTAAACATGGGATTTCAGGTTTGACCTCTCCTTTTCCTTGAGTCAACTTACCCTGCAAATCAAATACCTCTTCATTTTAATCTCCAACCGCACATTAACAGCATCCATTTAACTCTTAATTATGCTTGTTTACAAAAACACTCATTGTTATATGCTTAGTACTGACCTCTAAAGCACTCTGCCAGCTCAGCAATGCCCTTAAAATATTATATCTCATATACTACAACTGCTTCAACTTTGCCTTAAGGCTCTAATAACTTCATATTACAGTGTAAGACATATGAAGTCTCTTAGCTCATTGGACCTCTGAATTCAGCTCTACCTACTAATCATCGCCTCTTATCCAGCACCAGGCATAAGACCTCTCGTGTATCTGTGCCCTATCTGTGGTATGAAAATGAACCAAAACCAGCCACCGAAAAGACATCACATCATTCAGGGACGCGACAGTGCCTAGGGCACACCCAAGTCCAATATATATCTTTTTTTTTTTTTTTGGAATGACAAAAACAGAACTAATTGGAGTACCACTGCATGTTTTCACTAAAGGCACAATTTAATTACATTTGAACTGGGAACGAGTATTTTGGGAATGTGGTATGTTCGCTCAAACAAATGGAGCGAACGAAAAGCAATATTTGTTTTGCTTTGATTAGCAAATCGGCAGGGTAATTTGTTAAGAGACGGACAGAAAATCTCTGTTCGGCTTTCCACCCACCGCCCACCCCCTACCCCCCACACACATGGCTTGTGAGTGGCCCCCACCCCACCCGTTCGGGGGTCCCCAGTGAACACAGACGGACTCCCCAAAGCATTTGTACCTCGCCTTAAATGTTAATGAACTTTGGCCTCAGGCTCCGAGAGTTTGGACCGCCTTGCCTCGCCTCTAACCTCCTTGTCCTTTAGTGGCAGTTGATAAATACTTTATTAATAACTTTCTAAATAATGTAAAGAGTATTGTTGTCTCCGAGCTTGTATTAATAAACATGAATGAATTTATTTGTCTTTAACAAAGCATGATTAATGCACATTAGAACAGTGTAGTGCTCATTCTACCCAATCTTTCACCCCTCCCCACCCCAAAAAAGACCCATCAGCATTAAATATTTATGGCATAATATTAATGGTTTTGTAAAGAAAATAACAAGTTATTAATCCTCTGATTAACAACTGATTAACCTTTTTATTAAACACGTGATCCGTGCATCGTCAATTCAGGATATGTCGCCCGAGTGTGCTGCAGAATAATTATTTTTGTGTCTTTTTTAATTGCAAAATTCACACGGCTGAACTGTTTTTTTGCGTGTTCTTGCACACACAGGCACGCTCGCTCGCTCTCACACACCACTGCAAACACAATGTCAGATTTGTAGCTCCGGCAAGGAAATGCAGAACATCTACAAATTTTTCTATCGCGTGAAACAAAACAGACTAAATTTAGTCACAGATTTTTGAAGACAATGGGGTTTAATTCACATATCCGTTTATTCCACTGTTATTGGCATGGTGTGGGAAAGTGGGAGAGAAAGCACAAAGCTGAAGGACAAACGATTCCGCTCGCTTTTTTTTTTGTCTTTGCTCATCTCTGTGCTATTGTGTGTATTTTTAGTTCTTGTCTGAGTCTATTCAAACACAATTATGCTTATGTTACACATTTGCCAAGAGTTGACTTCAGCTTACAGACAGAAAAAGCTTTGTGATCTCTCGGTCAGGTGATCATACACAGAGTAAACCATATGTTCAATCAGATTTGACAGTCAGGCATAGATTAACACTCCCCAACTCCTTAATTATCCCTGTGATATGGGATATTATTCAGTATATATAGCTCATATTTGACAGTCTTACTTAGAGCTGAGCAAATATAGTTTTGTAGAGCTAAGCAAATAAAGTAAACAAGTTCACCACAGGCAACTTTGATCATATGAATGGACCAAAGATGAAGACTACAAAACTGTGAACACTTTGAAGTTAAAAGATAGATTTCTCTTATTTCCCTTCAAGGACATCTGGATGTTAACATCCACTTGCACCTCAGCAGAAAGGGCAGAAACATAGGCTGCTGTCCCAACCCGACACTTTTTCTTTCAAAATTTTCATTCATATCTTTGTTCGAGCGGCATTTTTCAAGCTTCGAGGCCCTGCACTCCTCTGAGCTGCTTTCCTATAGTGAGCAGAATTCATCAAAGCCCAGCGTGTTGTGAAAGACACCAACAATAGAGGTCTTTGTGTGAAGATGTGTGAGTGGATAAGCATGTTGGGGACACTTGTTGTGTTTTATGGCCTCTCCTATGATGGATGGGTTTGTGTTCGGTAGGGTGTCTTTGTTCAAGTACGCTTTTTTATTATTAAACCCAATGGCTGAATTCACCTTCAGGGTCTTTCTCTTAAACAACCCCACACCCCCTACCACCACTACCTTCCCTCCCTCTAGATTTCTTTGGCCTCTCCCACTTTCTGTCTCTTCCTCTTTTTCACTTAATCTCCCTCTCTCTCAATCATCCTGCTTCTTGTACTCTTTCTTTTCGCCCACTCTGTGCTTTTCATTCCTGCCACCCAGATTTGCATTGTAGCATCCTGTCTTTGCTCTCTCTCTCTCTCTCTCTCTCTCTCATTCTTTCTCTGCTTGTATCTTTCTATCCTTTCTCTCTTTCCCTCCCTCTTTCTATCACTTCTTCTAACACAAACTAGCCGCCCTGGGATTCCTCACAGTCAGTCACACAACCCTCCCAAAAACAATTATCTTTGCACTTGCTTTTAGTGCTGTTTGTCCTAATTACAGATCATTTTCCCTGTCACATTTCTAGTCTTATTGCAGTTTTGCCCTGAATGTTGATCCTATTGAGGTTCAACCTTATTTTACTCGCTGGAACACCCCTAAGACCTGGATTCATCACATATTCCCCCGTGTCTCTCTCTCTCTCTCTTTTCAAATTTGATATTTCCCTTCCTCTTTTCCTCCTTTTAAAAAAAAGATATCATTTTTGTAGTATTATCCAGTTAAATTAGAATCAAGGTCCCAAAATACACAGAAGGACGTTCCGTATGCCTTGTCCCAATTTTGCTGTTGTGGTGCAGGTTTATCTTGTATTTTTTCTGTTTTGCTGAGGTGTGTAGCCCTAGTAGGACTCACTAACATCGGTGCCACTGGGGACCAGTATGATATTTATAGAGTGCTGCTATAGAGGTGGACTTCATTTTAATTAAAAACCAAGTAAAGGTGGTTAATTCCTTTCTTTTCTCCCTTCTCTGCAATTGCTGTCTCCTGCGCTCTGTTTTTGAAGTGGTGGGCTTGCACACACACATAAGCACACACACACTCTCCCTGACACACACAAACACACATACACATACACACACACACACACATGCTCTTAAGCCTCTTAGAGATCCGATTCACCGTGCAGACACAACATGCGCTGGAGTTGCAAGGAGAGGTTTAGACATGGTGGAAGGCTTTTTTCAATTAGAGGCGGATCGCGGAGGGCCCGATAGGATCGTTGCGCGACGGGCCGGGTCAGTGGCGGCCTATGGGATTAGACCCGCGCCACAGTCCCGCCACAACGCCGAGCCACAAGCCCGCAAAGCAGCCCCGCCCCATGTTCGAGCACCCCACACAGCCCCGTCAGAGGGGAGAGGGGGGGGGGGGGGGGGTTACGGCCCATGCTCTCATCACACACGATTCTGTTATCAGCACAGGGGGAAACCACACTGACGTCAAACCCACACACACACACACACACACACACACTCACACACACACACACACACACACACACACACACCACTTCATTCAACAGGGGGAGTAGAGATTGCTTTAATAGAAACTCACATTGATGTGAGCTAGCAGTGAATGTCTGTTATGGCTAGTGCTGGTTGGGCTCTGAGAGAGCCCAGGTGGTTAAGGGTCCTGTGGAGAACAGAGAAGTGGATGTGACCACTGCGTGACCCACTCCAGCGGACACACACACACACACACACACACACACACACACACTGACCCACTCCAGCGGACACACACAGGCTGATGTCATATGTAAACAGTGGGAACAGGGGAAATAGGACGGCTCTTTAAAGTCAGAAAATGTGTATTTGAGACTGATGGCTTTCACATGACCTCGTCGTTAGCATATGGGGGTCAAGGAAGAAACACTAAGAATTACTGCAGGACTTCTACTCACCTGTATATTCTCTATTCCCTTTAAGTTTGCTCTCTTTTCTCCCCACTTCTCATTTTTGTCTTTTTCTTGCCGGGTCCTTCTCATTTTTTCTTGGTCTTTCTCTCCAGCTCTCTCTCCTTCTGTCTGTCGTTTTCCTTTTGTTGAACTTCTCTACCTAGAAGGAGGTTTGAAGTACCCTTGAGGAAATGCACACACACACACACACACACACAGAAAGATCGAGAGATACAGAGACACACACTGTCTCACACACACTCTCACACACACACTCACACCCACACACACACACACACACACACACACACACA
>NC_137927.1:23703315-23753315 GCF_963457725.1 Sprattus sprattus
GCGGATGACACATACCGGACTGAGGCAAGGGCCCTCCCAGCTGCTCCCGGGCTGCCGGCAGAGGAGTGATCCGCAGAGGTCCTGACCTCCTGTTCTCCCGAGTGTTCGTGCCGGGCACACCGTCGGACAACATGCTCACCGTAACCCATACAACATGTTAATGTGGCCGGCCAAGGTGCACCCAAAACAGATGAGGGAGGGGGGTTACAAGGGAAGGAGGGGGAGGAGGAGGAGGAGGAGGAGGAGGAGGAGGTGTAATCCCCATCTCCGCACAGGAGGAGGCCCCCCTACCCCAGCCGTGTGCTGCCACAGCTCACCCTCTCCTGGGAGACCCTTCCTGAATACCTTGCAGAGGGGTCATTTTTCATTAAAGCATCCTTGCTTTTTATGAACTTATCTTTCTTTCCTCCCTCCCTCCCTCCCTCCCTCCCTCTCCCTCCCTCTTCCTCTCTCTTTCTCACTCTCTCTCTCTCTCCCCTTCTCTCTTCCGTTCCTCCCTGCCCTGTTGATGGCAATGGTAGCGAATGCCGCTGAATGCATTATCATGTTCAAGGTCAGAGAGGGCAGGGAGGAATGATAAAAATGCTGAGAGCCGGCCAGGCAGAGGAACTGTGTGGCTTAGTGTGGAGAGATAGCAGGAATCCAGAGCTGTGGCCAAAAGTGCTCCATCTCTCCCCCTGTCACCGTTGCCCTTCTAAAGGCAGGGGCGCACCTGAAAGAGCACTCCTGTCACCTGCCTGCTTCACTCTGGCCACTAGCTGGCCCCTTCACTGGAATCAACGCAGGGCCCAAATCAAGATGTCTGCTTTTCATGATACTCTTGTAGAGTTTCAAAGAGATTTTGTTCTTTTTTAATTAGGCAGCAATTGGTCCTGTACTTGTCATCGGTTTTCATGCATTGGCATGCTGATAGTATCAATCACACACACACACACACACACACACAAAAAGACTTTGCTGTAAAGCACCTGATAATTTATTTCATTCCAGTAAATAGCACATGAGGGTGTGTAGCTGTTTGTTGTGTGGTTCAAAAACAAGCCTATTTTAAAGAGCGCCTTTGAGGCTTGACCAACTGCCTTAGACCTCTAATCACATGGCATGTTACAGTAAAGTCCTGGCATCTAGGCAAACACTTTCGGCTTGGCCTGCGTTGTAGCACTGTTCTCTCTCTCTCTCTCTCTCTCTCCCTCTCTCTCTCTCACTCTCTCTCTCTCTCTCTTTCCCTCTCTCTCACTCTCGCTCTATTTTTCTGTGTCTCTCTCTGATCCTGGGAGAAATGGCCCCACCGTTTCCGTTAAAGGCCGATAAATAAACATGTGCCCTGATCTCCCTTGCGGCCCTCCGCCCTCTCTCCCGAGAGCTCGCCTTCCCAGCACACTTCCTTTGCTTACAATTAGTCCATAATAAAGCACACTTTGCTCTTAATAAAAGAGAGAGGCCTCCACCCACGCCACATCTCCGTATGCCTTCTCTCTCACACTCTTCCAGGCCTGCTCTGAATGTGAGAAAGACAGTCATGATTTTTTTTGCCGCAATACCACTCCACTCACAGCTGCAAACAATAGTGGTAAAGAAGAAGACGAAGGAAAAAAAAAATTGTAACGTATGCAAAGAATCACGAGCATTTCCAGTCAAGTCTCACTTCCTGATGGTTTTGATAAGATTAGTGGCTTTCTTAAACAGGATGTGCAAGGGCTTCTCTTTTAAAAAGCACGCACTATGGACAGAGAGAGAGAGAGAGAGAGAGAAAGAGAGAGAAAGAGAGAGAGAGAGAAAGAGAATAGTTGCATAAGCGCTTTGACAGAGAGCTCTTCTCCGAGTGGAAAGTTTTTCTCAGATTAGCTCGGGAGTTTATCAAAGTGACGGAATAAAGGAGATTTAACATCACCCGTATTAAATAGACATGCAGCAGTTCAATATTTAAAAAGCCCATTTGCCACGACAGAAGTGCTTCTTCATTCAAGAGCATATGGCTCCTCTACCTGTTTATGGTCTCTCTCTCATCCTCTCTCTGCGGAGAGACAAACACCAGACAAGAAAGGAGAGATTTTCAAAAGACATTGAGGAATCATTCAATTAACAGCAGCATGATGTAAAATAATTACTTGACTTGCTTTCCGTAATGAGTATCTCTAATTAGCCATACATTTGTTTTGTGCAAACTCCCAAAAAAACTACAGACTCCAGTTGTGAAGAGCCGGTAAGTATGTTGAAGTAACACCAGATTTTTTTTCTTCTCTCCCTTCCTCCTTTAAGCTGTGCATACGTTGAGTTGCTTGGAAGCACAATGTGCTTGTCTATATATGCATAACACAGGATGATGAATAGTTGTGAGCGTTTAAAGTCTCTCTCTCTGTCTCTCTCTCTCTCTGTCTCTCTTTCTCGCTCTCTCTCTCTCCCACCCTTTTCTGCTTTAATTAACGATGCAACAATTAAAAGATTCACAAACTAAATTGAACCTTGTCTTCCTCTCCTCCCGACTTGATTTCACCACCTGTCAAAACAACACCCCTTGTTGGAGCCATTATGCAAAACTCATAAGAACAGAACCAGCATGAGGAGAAGAAAACAGCAATTATTTCTGATATTCGCTTATTTGGGGGTTATATTGACATTTGAAGTTTGCAGAGAGAGAAAAAAAAAGGCAATCTTTGTTTGTTACAACCTGGAAGGGAACAGATTGTCCTGTGGTGTTTCGTAACCGGCCTGCACGGGTAAAGCTTTAGAGAAGCCATAGCAACTTTCAGCAGTCCTTTTGTTTGTTGTGCTGAGTGCGGACCACTCCAGAGCCCCCTCATAAGGGGGATGTGTTCTCATGTGTTGTTAAGCCAGTGTGACCCTCTGTGATGATGTAGTATATCTTTATGCACCACCCCCGGTTGGAGGCTGGGAGGCCGGTTGGCAGGGTGGCAGGGTGGCTGGGAGGCTGGGAGGCAGCTACACCACTGGCTTGCCTCAGCTCTTCAGCACGCTCTGTGTCCCTGAGTTGGAGGAGCGGGGGAGTGATGTAAGGGCCGGGCAAGTGGCGGGCTGCGGACTGTCACACTGTGCCCATTGTTCACAGGCCCCTCTCTGCTGAGGCTGAGACGTGCGTGATCAGGGAACTGACTGGGCCCTGTCCCCCCGCTGTAATTAGACCATGCCCTTTTACACTGACACAGAAAGGTGAAGCAGTCAGCACACACACACACACACACACACACAGACACACACACACACACACACACACACACACACACATTAAAGACCAGTTCAAGGATACATAGATGTGCCTGTACTGACGTCAAAGGCGTTTCATTGTCCTGTTATTGTCCCTGCCTTAACTGATTCTGTTGTAATACAAAGAAACCAGCAGGCTAACTGAGCTACTTTTCATTTTTTTTTGCCTTTTTTCCAGCTTGGTGAAAGCAGAAAGTGCGCGCAGACAATAGACTGACTAAACTAACTGTATTTACTCAAAACTAAACTAAACTAAAACTGAGCAGAGGTCTCAGTTTAGCATGAAGTGTCTGTGTTGGGTCAGGTTTCGAGTGTGGACGTTGAACTGTCCCATGTATTTGCAGTCCCTGTCTCTCATCTCCCCCCCTTCCTCCTGCCCTGGTGTCCAGCCTCTCCTCGGGCACCCCTTTCAGAGCCCCGGCACCTCATCACTCCTCTAAGCAGCAGTCAGTTTAACAAATGTTCAGCCCTATTAGTCTTCCACTCAACACACAGCGTAAAATCATCCGCCCGGAGGTGGCCACCATTGTATAACGCGTAGGCAAAAAAAAGGAAGACACACACACACACACATACAGACACACACACATACAGACACACACAAACAGATACACACACATACAGACACACACACTCACATACAGACGCACACACAAACACACACACACACATACAGACATACACACACACACATCAGTCCATTGTGAGAATACTGCAGTCAGTGGTTAATATAAAGGAAAGCTTTGAACCTTTGCCTGAGCTCTTGTTGATGATGATGATGATGATGATGATGATTATGATGTGACCAACTAGTACAGTGAACTGTGGGAATGCACTTTCCCTCCCATTCATCTTCCCCTCATTGGCATCCCAACAAGCCTGTCAAACAGTGGGATGAAAAGAGCTGCATTTTTCGTTTTCCTTTCTTTTCAGTTTTTTTGGCTTCGTACTGATCTGTGGAGATGAGCTGAAAGCTGACCTACCTGTTGAAAAGTCCTCTTAAGACTGCATCAATGACATATTGTCTGTGTGTCCATGTGTTGTGTTTGGTGTGTGTGTGTGTGTGTGTGTCTGCGTGTGTGTGTGTGTGTGTGTCTCTGTGTGTGTGTGTGTGTGTGTGTGTGTGTGTGTGTGTCTGTGTCAATGAGTGAGGAACGTGAGTCACAGAAAACCGCTCAGTTAAATTTAGCACTGCTATTTTACATACAACAGTTTTACAACTACCTGTGACTTCATAATAGCTCCTACGTGGTTACAGCTGTACTGTATGTTCCGAAATATATGTTGCTTGCTACCATCTTTAGCATCTTCCGCCTGCGAGTGGGCTTGATGTTTGTGAGCATTTGTTTCGTTTGATTTGGTTTATTTCGAGTGCTGGGAACCTTCTCTTTTCGCCTCATTACAGCCTCTAATAATCCAGCTCAGTCAAAGAGCATCGCAGGGAAGAAAAACAACCTGTGTTTTATTGGATTAATTAGAATCGTTCTGAAGACCACCTGCATTAGACTAAACAAGAGTAAGGAGAGATCAGCCTGGGACAGCCGATATGCTCGAAAGGATTTCAAAAGCGGGGTCTGCTTATGATTTGCTATCTCGAATCTCTGACCATGTGTTTTTTTTCCATAAATGTATTGCATGCATAAATATTTCCAGCCATTAAATATGTAACATATGGCAAACATTCCCACCCTTCATAGCTTTGTTCCTACATCAGAGTCATTAATGGTTAGGTTGGCAGTATGATTGAATTTTGCCCAGTTAGTAAATAATGATTGATTTATTAATGACAATGACCTCGCTTATGGTAAATTAATGAGGTATTGCATAGTAATTAGTCAATGGATTCTGGTCGATAAATACCTAAAATAACAAAGGTACATGTAACTAATGGGCCTTCAGTCCATTACTTTCCTCTGTATCGATGCAGACAGATGTGTTGTCAGGAATGGCTTCTTATATTTGCCAACGGATTGCATGGGTGTTTAGAAATGGAGGCATGGTTTTCAGTGATTAAATCCCGAACCCATTTTTGTCCCAAATGAACCCAGATAAAATGGACCACAATGTATCTCGCAACAGCAGCAACCAGAGAAACAACAACAGCAGTTGCACAGTTTCCAAATAATACACCAACCCTTTGACCACCCAAACAAAAGCAACTTGTCGGGAGTATTCGCCATGCTTTATGTGAGGCAGGCCATACTTGTTTTTCTTTTTCGGTTTTTCTTCCTCTCCCTGGGTCAGTTCAAGGCTGTGTGGTGTTTGCAATTGTGTTTTATGGAAGCATGGTTGCTCTCAGCCCTTTGATTTGTAGCCATATACATCATGGGCAGGGGCACTTGAGAAGGAACACAGACTCACCTGAATTTAGGAAGGAGTCTTTTACAGCATTCGAGAATTTGTCCTTGTGTGTGCAATACATGAGAATGAGACCTTTTTCCGTCATTAGATTTAAGTGACTTTGGTTGTTTTTAATGCTTAGTTTGACTTATATAGTCATGGGAGTGTCACTCTCAGACATCTGTGAGACATGTTAAATAAGGGCAGATAAACAGACAGAACGGAAATATACACTTCACTTGTGATGCTGATACGTTCTAATTGAGCTGAGGGTTGCAAAGCAATTTGCAAAAAAAAAAAAAGTATAGAAAAAAAAAAAAGAAGAAAAAAAAAAGTCAGGAAATCAGGTTGCTTGCTACGTTGCTTGAAAGAGTGAATATTAACCACAAACTGTAAAGTAGAGTACCACTTGTCTGTGAGAATGCGCTAGAGGAAGTCTCGGTGGCTTTTAAAAACGCTCGATCACAGCTGAAGCATTAATTTGAACATGCTGCTGTTACACTATGTCTGACAGGTAGCGCCGGGCCTCTGTAGGGGGAAAGGTCCAGTTCTACCTGGGTTAGAACATGCTAGTAGGCCTGAGTGAAGACCATGCTTTGTCAGTGATAGCCCTAGGAGGTGCAACTCACGCCATGCCAGTGGATAACAGGTTCGTGTTGTGAGCTGTTGCTAAGCTAGCTCTCAGGGTAAGTGGTTTTAAACATGTGATGCTTCTCATCAGTGTTCTCACAGAGGTCAGTGGTGCGTAGCTCAGCAGAAATGGTCGGGTGCTTTTGACTTGCGATACACTAGCAACATTCACAGCTTAAAAAGGTAATCTCCAGGATGAGAAGGTCATAACTGAAACAACGCTTTAGAGCACACAGGGCATTTCAGGTAAACATGACCATGGCACCTCTGTTATTTTCTACATAGAACAATCCAGATATAAAGGACAGTGAAGCAGGGAACCAGACAGAAATATTACACACACAAGTATCGGATCTTCATTTCTTGAATTTTTACTGGTCTCACAGAAAACCTACATTGAGCCATTTTAAGATATTCTGTCATTGCAAATGTGGCTAATTCATTATAATTAGTGAAAACTCAAACATGTCTGAAGTTCGCTGGTGAGAACACACATTGATTTCTTTCTTTTTCATATTAGTTTTGGGTCGTTATCTGATGCTGCTCCAACCATGACAGCAGGGCTGCATTTTAAGTGCAAAAAGTATTTAGATTATACTTTCTTTGTTTCTTTAAAGATAAGACTTGGCACAGGGTTTTCCTGATTAAACCGAGTAAAATATGTTTTTTTAAAGATAATTATTGCCTCCATAGTGATGGTGCGTGGAGAATATTACCACTGTCATTGTGCATTTTACTTAGACCATGCAAAGGGTATTGAATTATGGTGGGTATTTGTATGTGTGTGTGTGTGTGTGTGTGTGTGTGCGTGTGTATGTGTCTGTTTCACAGTTAGTCTGCGTCTGAGGGTGTGTGTGTCTCATCTTTAACCATATGAAATGTCCTTTTTAATCAGAAAAAAATGAAATGACTTGGGAGCAAGGGAAGCATATTAATGCTCTTCATTTGCATACACTCGTCAGCGAGGCTACGTTCAAAAACAAACTGGATTCGTCAGTTCATTTCACATTGTTCCTTTGTCTATCTGCCTTTGTTATATGGTAAAGATAAAGCAGGAAATCAAATTGAAGAAAAAGGGCAAGCTGCTATCTCACTCCAAATGAGCAACAGCTCATCAGTCCTTGCTTAAATCATAGATTTCCTTTAGCGAGAGAGAAGCAGCACACACGCCAGGCACTTTCAAAAAGGCTCTCTCAGATACACACAGGGGCTGCAAAGCATTCTGGGTGCCACCATACTTCTTGTTTTTCTTTGTCACAGAAATAAACAAACAAATAGGCCTTGTTTCTCAAGTGATACCCAGTAGACCTCATTCCTTAAATGACTGAAACTCCCAGTGAATTGCTTTCAGATGTACATTGTCACCCTTTCCATTCAAAGTTCACCCCAAACAAAATCACTTCGGCTCCCTTTCTGAAAGCAGGTTCAGGGCTTTGTTGTCTATCTGGACGTCTTACCCCCCCCCCCCCATTTAAAAGCTCACATACTCACATGTACCTGACTATGAGGAATCACCACATAGTGAGTGGGCCATCAGAGCACTGTTCAATCCCAGCAGGCTTGATTTTTTTTTTCCTTTTTTTTTTTTTTAATTGTGCGAGCTGCAGTTTGAGGACAAAAAAAGCGACAACATTCAATAGCTACCCACAATGTGTGCGGCAAGCACTGGAAGTGGCCACAGTGTTTTTATTCATGTCGGAGAGATAAGGGTCCACATGCAGCACGGCGTAGGAAGAGCAAATAGCTAAAGAACAGGCAAGGCCTTATTAAAGTCCTTAAAGAGAGCGTGTCAGCAAATATGTGCTCCGCTCCCACTGCCTACCACTCTGTCTCTCTCGCTCTCTCTTTCTTTCTCTTTCTCTCTTTCTCTGAAAGTCTCCGTTGGTGTGTCTGTATGGTGATTTGATGCGTGTGTGCTCATGTGTGTGTGTTGGGTCTGAATGTGAATTTGCCATTTGCTTAGTGCAGAGTCTGTGGGGTGGGGTGATCTAGCTTTATTTGGTCAATTTAAAATCGTTTAATTGATTTGCTCACCAGATGTTCTGTCATTTCTGTTATTATCATGATCTCTGCTTTGATAGAAATCACTCCTACTTGTTTTTTCAGGGCCAGAGGCTCATTTAGTGGACAATTATGTGCCGGTGTTCAGTCATAGTTCAGTCATCTTCTGTAATGTAACCTGTGTCCATATATATAATATATATATATACACACACACACACACACACACACACACACACACACAGTTTTTTCCCCCCAGAAAGGAGTAGACTGACCATTGAGTCCTGGTCACGCTTCCCTTCCAACAACTTTACCTAATGCTAGTGCTTAGTGTCTTGTGTCTGAAAGGATTTTTTCTGATTATAATCATGTGTTGTTGCGCACGGCTACTGTTACTAGGCAGCATACCAATCAGCTTAATGAGATATTATACGATATTTTGTTGACCAAAGCAAAACTCACTTTATTGTTTCTGAAGCTTGACCCTGTTGGTCGTGAGGGGACACAGCACACAATTATCCCTCCTTAAGGCAGCGTACGGCATCCTAAATAACAAGCTCAGTGCCAGATGACAACAGGGTCTGCTTGTGTATTCATTTCAGCTTGATGGTGCACTGGGCCATTCTGTAGTCATTTTAAATGACTGGAAAGCCTCTGATACATTGGGAACCCTTTCAATAACACCAACTGTTGTTTTCTCTGAGTCGGAAGCCATACGAGAGAGAGAGGAGAGAGAAAAAAAAAGGAGGCGAGAGCAAAGTGATTCGCATCAAACGTAATGCAGCTCTTAATGGAAAATTACGCCAAGACAAGTGTCGCAGTGGAGAGATAAGAGCTTGTGTTTACTGGAGTAACCCCTTGGTTTTAAGTGCTATTGTTAATATCATAATTGTAGTATTGCGCCGGCTTCATGACAATGGCATTGCTCCGTTTCATTAAGGCGTGTAATTGGAGGAATTCTGATAGGATGGGCCCAAGTAGCTTAATTATGTTGCGCCTGCCATGTTTACTGGGTAATTATTGCATCCGAAATTATGTTACAGTTCGAGAGAAAGTTCTGAGAGTTACAACTCCCCCCCCGAAGTGTGAGAGTACATGTAGTACTTCATAAATCAAACGAAGATAAACTACCTCCTTTTTTTCCCCCTTCACACTCCTCGTTGGGGCTCTGTCCTTCCCTCTCTAGCTGTTTGTTCTCATCACATATGGATAGCTATTTAATAAATTCAACTTTTTTATTTTTTTTGTAATCACAGTTTTTTACTCTTTCAAAGCAAATTCATCTAGTGGAGTCTGATCATTTAAAGGCATTTGTTCATGGTAAATTTAGTAAAATTAGTAAAATATATATCACTTGTGGCTCCGATTGCAACCCTTTTTGGATTTGTTTTCCCATAAAAGCTGGCGAGTGTTAGTCCCTTGTGTTTCTGACAAGAAATGACGAACATTTATATTAAAAAGTACCGTTTTTGTGTCTCCTTCTTGTCTTTTAGGATGGAGGATTCTAGTTTGTGCCTTGGTGTGTCCTCAGCGATCTCGGATGCTGACACCCACCTCAGCAGTGCCGTGCTCAATGGCCGCTACCCCATCAGCCAGAAGCTCCACCAGCTAACCGCTCAGCTGGGCCATGCCTTTCCCGACCTGCCGAGCCGTCACCAGATCCCAGAAGAGAAAGCCGCAACCCCACTGGATGAAAAGACCCACGCCGCCCTGGCCAACCAGCCAATCAGCAGTCAGATGGCTCTGCTCGCCAATCAACTGAACCGAGACATGGAGACAGGTGCCCTGGGTGCCCTGAATGGACGTGTTGACCTGCAGCAGTTCCTCAACGGTCAGAACCTGGGCATCATGTCGAAGATGAATGACATTGAAGACGATGCCCGGAAGAACCGCAAGTACCCATGCCCTCTTTGTGGAAAACGCTTCCGCTTCAATAGCATCCTGTCCCTGCACATGCGCACCCACACTGGGGAGAAGCCCTTCAAGTGTCCCTACTGTGACCATCGGGCCGCCCAGAAAGGTAACTTGAAGATCCACTTGCGCACCCACAAGCTAGGGAACCTGGGCAAGGGCCGTGGACGTGTCCGCGAGGAGAACCGTCTGCTCCATGAGCTGGAGGAGCGGGCCATCCTGAGGGACAAACAGATGAGGAGCAGCAGCAGCCACCTTCAGCCGTCCCAGACCCTCCCACACCAGCCGCACCCTGGCACCCAAGCCCACAACCAGCAGCAGCCGGGCTCTGCCTGTGGCCTCCTCACCCCCACCAGTCTGGGGGGCACACCTGACGGCTCCACCCAACTCTCTTCCTCTCCGAAGCCTGCCGGCACCACCAACCAACAAGAGGACCAGAGCCTCAATCCACCAACAGGCTTCCGCTGCACCTACTGCAAGGGGAAGTTCAAGAAGCGTGAGGAGCTAGACCGTCACATCCGCATCCTGCACAAGCCCTACAAGTGCACGCTGTGCGAGTTCGCTTCCTCTCAGGAGGAAGACCTCATCTCGCACGTGGAGAAGGCCCACATTACCGCCGAGTCAGCCCAGGGCCCGGAAGGTGCGGCCGAGAAGCCCGCCAACGAGTTCCGCTGCGAGGTGTGTTCACAGGTCTTCAGCCAGGCGTGGTTCCTGAAGGGACACATGCGTAAGCACAAGGACTCGTTCGAGCACTGCTGCCAGATCTGCGGCCGCCGCTTCAAGGAGCCCTGGTTCCTCAAGAACCACATGAAGGTCCACCTCAACAAGCTAGCCATCAAGAACAAGCCACCAGTGGGAGCGTCTGACCATGACATGTCCTCGGTCAACACCATGAGCAGCCTGGCACAGGAGGCCCACGCCAACCTCTACTCGCGCTACATCTCTTGCCTGCAGGGTGGCTTCCTCTCCCCAGACAAGCAGGGTCTAGCTGAACAGCACCAGATGCTGGCCAAGGCGGGCATCGCCATGAAGGAGAAGGAAATGCTGGGGAAGCTGTTGGGCCCCGTGGCCGGCATGAGCCACGCCCTGGGGGAGAACGAGAAGCGCTCACTCCTCGGCTGCCTCAACCTGGTGCCGCCCCTCAAGTCCAGCTGCATGGAACGCCTGCAGGCCGCAGCCAAGGTTGCCGAGATGGATCCACTCAACAGTTATCAAGCCTGGCAGATCATGGCCCGAGGGATGGCCATGGATCGCTCCTTCATGCCCAAGGATCAGCACCATGGGCACCATGTACAGGAAGAGGACATGGCCAACGCGGCTAGCATAATCAGCTTCAACAAAGAGAAGCACGAGTACCCTCTTATCAGCTCTGCTGAGAGCCTCAAGCAGAAGCAGCATGCCGAGGTAATGCATGCGCTCAAGACCAGTGGGGCAGGAAGCATGATGCCCCTGAAGGAAGAGGGAGGAGGTTTTGATGGACACAGAGAGTTCATGTCTCACCACGGCGGTCTGGGAATGGGTCAAGGCCTTGATTTTGGCCTGGGTGGCCTGAAGGACAAGCCCTCCGAGTGCCCTGACTGCGGTCGGGTCTTCAGGACCTACCATCAGATGGTGGTCCACTCCAGAGTGCACAAGGACCGCCGCAGCGCAGAGGAAGTCCTCCAGCACAGCACCACGGGCCTAGATGACAGACGTGGCTCGGCGAGCGACCCCGAGTCCCAGTCCATCAGCAGGTCAACCACCCCGGGTTCATCCAATGTGACTGAAGAGAGCGGAGCTGGAGGAGGACACTCCCAGACCGGCAGCGTGCAAGATGACAGCCCCCACCCGTCCTCTCCATCTTCAGGTAAGACCTTTCGGCTCTTTGGAGCTTTACTACCAACGGGTCTCACAATGCACATCCCAGTGAAAATCCACAGCAGAAATAATTACAAAATCAGATGTTTGGACTTGCACACAGACTTGCTAGTGTATCAATTCCCATTGGGTCCAATGACACACAACAATACCCTATCCTGTCTTATTTTCATAATTTCAATGAAATGCATTGCATGTCTTGATCCACCAGCACCAAAGGTCCATCAAGGGGGGGTAGGGAGCCTCCTGCATCAGGGCCTCATCCTTGGCCTGCAGTAGGCTCCTTGGGTGCCTCGCTTCTGTGTGCCTGCTCACCTGCAGTCTTCACGAGAGGCCCTCTGTCAGCTCAATGTGGGGCCACTGACCCGGATGTGAGCTACTTAATGCCATAGTTCACCCCATGTCAGACCTCTTACACAATACCTCACCGCTGAGAGGGGGAAGGTTGTAAGGCTGAAGAGGGCTAGACAGAGTTGGGGCTGTGTGTGTGTGTGTGTGTGTGTGTGTCTGTGTGTGTGTGTGTGTGTCTGTGTGTGTGTGTGTGTGTGTGTGTGTGTGTGTGTGTGTGTGTGTGTGTGTGTGTGTGTTGAGGGGTGGGGGTGGGGGGGGGATCTGATCAAATCTACGTGTTCAAAGCAGGCAAAAAGACCAAAAAAGCCATTACAAATCCGAGCTGCACATTCCAGGCATAACTCAGATACTTAACGCCTCTGTTCAAATACCCATCAAACACCCTCACTGAGAGTGGCCCGACGGCCCCAGCTTTCTCCTCTGTGTTTTCACTGCAGACAAGAGGCTTAGGCACATACACACAAGCGTACACACACATACGCACAAGCGTACACACACATACACACACACATACACATAAGTGTACACACACATACACACACACACAGACACACACACACACACACAAACACACACACACACACACACACACACACACACACACACACACACACACACACACACTCGCACACACACACACAGTTATATATACCCTCATAACCAGACGGAAGCACAAGTATGGAGACAGTGTGCCCATGATGTCCCCCTATAAATTTGTAACCCTTGGACACAAAACATTAGACACACAGTACACAGCAAGCAGAACACGGAACAGTACAAGCAGTTCATTGACTGGGATATATCCCTAAGGAACAGCAGCATGGACGGCACACATTACAAGTGATTAAAACATTCTCCTTTACTGAAAAGGAGACAGTGAACTCACCCTTGCTGAGGAACTTAACGCGTGCAAGATAGAGTGTATGTTTAGTGGGATTAAGAGAGGCTGCTGCCAACGATTAGAGAAGTTTTAAAGGTAACTTTCCCATTCCTCGGGGTGCAACACTTCAGCTAAGCAGTCTGCCCGTTAATTAGGTCACGACTATGTGATAATCAGTTGGTTTAAGCTAAACAAGACACTAATTAAAGATATACATATAAAGCAGGTCAAAAAAAATGTGAACTTCATTTGCGGAGTAAAATGTGCTTTTAAGTCATGAGGAAAAAAAAGAGAGAGTGGCTTAGCTTGGAGGCTCTAAGCAACTTAATTTCTACAGTACAGAAGAAACTGTTTATTTATTCGGAGTCCTTATCATCCCTATGTAGAGAGATGGGTTTGAACATGGAATGGGCTATGTTTATTTTAATCTAAGAAATAATAACAGACAACCCCCCACCCCAATTAGGAATTAATGAAAACGAGAAGGAGATAAAACCTATTTTCTTTACTGAGACTATTAAACCTAAACACATCTCAACAGGATGGGAGGGGGTTATGTTACGGAAGTAATTATCTTCTGAATTTTAATGCAGGAAGTTTTATTTCTTTCTATTCTCTTTCTCAAGTACTTTGAATTTGTGAGATTCGGCTCGTGGCACTTGTGAAACCTAGCTGAAATTTACATATGATGGAAGAAAACATTTTCCAGTTTTGAGAAAACAACTTCGTGGATTCTGCAGTATAATATAATATAACGTAATATAATATAAATTAAAAAGACAAATACTATTTATTGAATTTGAAATGAGCGTACAGAATAAGGAGATTCCATGAACATGAAACATGTAAACATGTACACATACTGATGAAAGAAATGCCCTCAAACCTGCCCCACCACATATCCACACTCTCTCTCTCTCTCTCTCTCTCTCTCTCTCTCTATCTCTCATTCTCACACTCTCTCTCTGTTGGTCTTACTGGGCACGGCCGTGGAGGGGGATCACAAACCCAAAATCTGAAATCCCCTAGTTGGCCAGCAGGTTGAGGAGAGAGATGTGTGGAGCACTGAAGGTCTTGTGTGTGGTGTGTGTACAGTATGTGTGTACGTGCGCTAGTCAGGGCAGACTGCCAGCTCCCCTCCTGCCACCCTAAGCATGTCTTAAGGTTGACCTTGAGGGCTCTCTCTCTCCTCTCACTGCAGGCAGCTGGGGGGCAGGGGGGCAGGGACAGTCTGCCACAGTCACAGGTACACCTTCGCAGTGTGTGTGTGTGTGTGTGTGTGTGTGTGTGTGTGTGTGTGTGTGTGTGTGTGTGTGTGTGCATGTGTGTGTGTGTGTGTGACAGGTACACCTTCGCAGCTCCGCACACGCTCAGGATGCACACCAAACAAACAAACACTCTTGCGCAACTGTGCCGCCGGCTCCTCGGAGGAAGTCGAGTCAGGCACACTATCACTTGAAGTCACACCACACACACTAAACGCTACAGGTGACACTCACAAGGGTAGAGGAGGCAGTAAACACAGCCTTGCAATTAGATCAAAATGATAAGAAAGAACATTGGGGTCAGTGACTTTGTTTTGGAGTTTAGCGTTAGCTTCATTAGCGGTATAAAGGGAGGGTGGGGGGGGTATTGGGGGGTGGGGGTGGGGGTAGGGGGTGTATTTCTTCATTTGTAATGGGCTGCGTGCGGGATCTGTGTTAGGTGCTTAAAGAAGTTTTAATTAGAAAACTGAGATGTGTGAGAAAGCATGTATTCAACCCATGTGGAGCTAGGTGTCATGTGTTATTGTGTGTGGGTGTATGTGTAGGTGTGTGGGTGTTGGTGTGCTCCTGCCTGCGTGTGTGTGTGTGTGTGTGTGTATGTGTGTGTGTGTGTGTGTGTGTGTGTGTGTGTGTGTGTGTGAAAGAGCTCTAAAGGAACAGGATGTGGCTGGTTATACTTCTTTGTTTCTTTTATAATTTCCGTCAGGCCTTTTGCCCTAGACAGAAATGATTCTCTTTATTGTTCTTATTTATTTATTTTATATATTTTTTTTTATGTCTGAAAAGAATCACCCCCCCACCAACCCACCCCCAAATTCTTTTCCCTCCACAGCCACAGTCAAGCTCGCTGCCACCTACCCGCTGCAATTTTGCGTTAAACTTGAATTACAGTAATCAACAATAACATCTCAACTGTGAAAGAAGGTCGACACAATCGCTTTTGTCTTTGACACTGCACTTGTTTAAAGACAAGGGACGGGAAAAAGGGCTGCCTCAGAAACGTCCTTTAAAGACCTTTCTCTTCACTCCCTCAATAATAAAGCTTAAATATGCTGCTCAAGCACTAGAATTTCCTGGCCCTTTACCTCTCCTCTATATTCCTCTTTATTACATTTTCCCCATCTAGTCGTTTTTTATGGCTATAACAAGATTGGTTTGACTGGGGGAGGAATCCATTGTTCTTCCAGTTCTTCCACTCTGGACTGGGCTCTATAAACACAGGGACCCACGTCTGATAATGTTTCTGAATACATTATGGCTACCCTTTGAGTGGCAGACAAGACAGACAAGAGAGAGAGAGAGATTGAGAGAAAGAGAGAGAGAGAATGAGAGAATGAGAGAATGAGAGAGAGAGAGTGTGGTTTTTAAAGACTGGTAGTGAACAGGCCCTATTGAAAAGCGATACAAAGCAGGGCAAGTTAGAGGAGGTAATAGTGTTAGATATAATGGGACGAAATGATGAAATGATGTGAAGAGAAGTCACATCAGCAAGTCAGGCAGGGCTGAAAGAGGGACAGAGGGGAGTTTGACAGTTAGACTGACTGCAGACACCCGCCCATACCTGTGTCTGTCTGTGGACAAGCAGTCCTCACAGATAGAGCCCTGTCACATTTAGGTGAGAAAGGAAAGTGACTCAAGGGTCAGTTAATGCAATTACCAACAGATACCTACCTAAAATAGATCATCTCAGAACAGCCATTACTGAAGCACTGCTGTCGCACTCACAGAGGCACATTCACAATCAAATTCACATTCACATTCACACACACACACACACACACACACACACACACACACACACACACACACACACACACACACACACACACACACACACACACACACACACACACACACACACACACATGCACAGAATGTGCGCACATACACAGACACACAGAGTCAAAAGCATGCACTACCACTTCTTTTCTTCCTGATCCCCTTTGCTTAAGGCTACAAACCTGCCGCCTCTTTCTCCCCCTCCTGTTGAGAATCCCCCATGTCTAAATATTTTTTAGGAGGAACAGCGTTTTAACATGGCGAGGATTAGGCGTATATCCCTGGGTCTTTACCGCTCTCAAACATGTCGGCAAAACGCTTGCTCCATACAAATTGAAATTGGATTTGCCGACTGATGCCTTAGGTTATAAAGCATGGATATTCATCTAATTACGTAATTACAATGGGTTAATTACACGTACAGACTTACTGTTACAATGTAATTGCTGTGTAATTAAAGTAAGGAATAACCAAAACTGCCCAAGTCCAAATTAATTTTAAACACTCGACCAGCGAGGAGGACTTCCCTATCGCCGCCGCCTCCGAGCGATGTAATGCAGGTCAACTAGCCGACCTTACGCTTTATTTCGCTTCAACGTGAGCAGTGCTTCGTAGCCTCGTGTAACGTGCACTCCCTAGCCCCTGCTCCGTCAGTATGAGGTGCAGCCATGGAGGAATATGTAAACGGATTATGAATATGAGTGTATGAAAGGCCAGGGGCTACATTGAGGCAAGCTGTGAATCCCCACTCAAGTGTCAAATGGAAGCGAGCCACCGCTTGTACGCGCCTTCAAAGACCCGTGACTGCTGTTGAGGACTGAACAGGTATCTGTGTTCAGCACAGAGGACCATTTCAGCCACCCCTCTCTCTGTCTCGCTCTCTCTCTCTCTCTCTGTCTCGCTCTCTCTCACACTCTTTCTGTCTCACTCTCTGTCTCACGCTCTATCTGTCTCTTCCTGTGTCTCACTCTCCCTCTCTCTCTCTGTCTCACTTTCTCTCACACTCTCTCTCTGTCTCAGTCTTTCTCACACTCTTTCTGTCTCACTCTCTGTCTCACGCTCTATCTGTCTCTTCCTCTGTCTCACTCTCTCTCTCTCTCTCTCTCTGTCTCACTTTCTCTCACACTCTCTGTCTCTCTCTGTCTCACTCTTTCTTACACTCTCTCTGTCTCACTCTCTCTCTGTCTCACTCTGTCTAGCCACAAACTTTGAAATGAGCACAATGTTCTCTGATATCTGCACTAGTTAGTGCTCTACGGAAGTCAGCATTGCTAATTTCTCTCTTTTATTCAGCCTGCATCACCCTCTACCCATGTAATACCTGTGTTTAGCCGCCCGCCCCCACCCCTTCTGTTCATTCATGTATTTAGTTATTTATTCATTTGTTCTAATATCTCAGCCCTCCACTTTCTAACTTGTGACTCCTGCTCTTTGAAGATTTCAGCATCAGTCTGTTGTTTGTTTCTTTCTTCCCTTCCTCTTCTTTTTTCCCCCCCCTCAATGTCACCGAATGTGAAAAGATGTCAATGTGTACGAGGCAAATTCATTACTGTGTTATATTTCAGTACAGTGGGTCAGGCCTCTGGTCTCTTTAAATGATAAAAGTTCTATTCAACGTGCTAATTGTCAGTGTTCGCCGGCTGATTGACACATCTTGGATAAATGTAGACTTAGTATTTTTGCACACGCTCGAACAATATAAAAGGGCAATTTATTTCCCCCTTTGATTTGTCTCGCATGCTCACTTCTCTCTCTCTCTCTCTATTTCCCTCTCTTCATCTCCCCCACTCACTCTCTCGCCCTCCCTCTCCCTCTCGCACTCTCTCTTAGACTCAATTTGTAAATATTACCCGTGGAGGGAATTAGCATTGCTTTTTAAAATATTTTAAAATTCCAATTGTATTCCAAAGTGTATATGAAAGCGCTGCTGCGAGTGTCGTCTCGCCGTGCTCACCGTATTCCTGGGAGGCTATCACCGGGCCGTCCTTATGAAACATTTATCAGTCTGTTTTATGTCTTAATGATCCTGTTAGGATTCCCTGCTTGACTATAGACAAAAATGTACTGTTAAAAGAGGAGGGGAGGGGAAAAGAAAAGAGGGGAAAAGAAAGAGAGAGAGAGAGAGAGAGAGAGAGAGAGAGAGAGAGAGAGGAAGGGAGGGTGAACATCATACCGTATACCAACCAGATTTAAATTTCACGTCTTTGCCAAAACATTGCTTACCTTTCTCCCAAACAAGCCTCCTTGGCATGGACAGATCTTTTTTCACCACCCAGTCCATTTCTGTTTTATGTTTTTGTAATTAAAACATAATATTTATCTTTCCCTAACAGAAGGTTGCTTTACAAGTCGAGGTAGAGAGTGTGAATATTAATATTTTTTAAGACAGCATAATGATAATTCTTCAACTAGGGGTGGCAGAGAGTGGGGAAAACATAAAAACAAAAAAAGAGGAGTGCCATTTTATCAACTGAATGGTAGTCATTTAGCATGGAAGCCAATGAAGGGCAAAATATGGAGGGGTCTATGTGATGAATGGCCTTCAGAAGGTTACACACTGTAAGCACCATAGCAGAGTGCCTTTTGAGGGCACACACACACACACAGACACACACACACACACACACACACACACACACACACACACACACACACACACACACACACTGACACACACACATACACACACACACACACACACACACACTGACACACACAATCCCACCCTCCAAACAAACTGCCGAAACTTCAAGTGAAAGTTTAATATGCAGACGGCTCGATGGCGCATCGTTTTGTTTTTCTTTCCTGTCCTTCTTTCCATTTCTTTTCTTCACCCTTTTTTGTGCTCCTGATGGGAACGTTGACTCAGAGGAGGATCGCAACGGTGACAGCTGTCTGATTCCGTCAATGGTGAATTCCACTGGAATGAGACGCTGCTCCCGCCCGCCTGCGAACACAAGCGGGAGGGAGGACGCTTTGTTTGAACAAGTGAACTTGGGCATGATTGGGGAGCCTCCCGTGTGAAAAAGCAGCCGAATACATTGACCTTTGTCTCATTAAATATGGACGACCAGCCATATGATACCATGACAGAAGAATCCTCTCTCTCTCTCTCTCTCTAGCTGTCTTTTCATTTCCTCAACCCCTCCTCCTTCCCTCTCTGCTCTCACACTCATTCTGGCCTTCTCTGGGAGCATGTAAAGTAAGGTTATTATAAAGATTAAAATACTGTACAGTATTTAGCCTAAAAGACATTCATATCCAAGATTTATCCCCCATTGGTAGCCATGACAGCATAGGGCAAGGGGGGGCATTTATTACACACTGATGAGTACCAGACCCTCTCTCTCTCTCTCTCTCCCTCTCTCGTTCCCTCGCTCCCTCTCTCCCTCGCGCTCCCTTGCTCTCCTAACCCCATTGACAGGCCACATAAAAAAGCCTTTTGTGTCAACATCACAACACTGACATGAGGCAGATAATGACATGAGAAGTTTGCCTCTCTCCTTTTTTCCCATTTCAATTCCTTTATATATTTATTTCTCAGATAGTCATCTTCCCCCCCCAAAAAAAGGAATATGATGAAGAATTACAAAAAAGAAATACTGTTGAAAAAAGCGTAGTCCGAGGATTAAGATCTTCAATTTTTTTTTTGTTAGCCTGTGCATTCCAATTGTTCTTAAAATATTTGGCAATGTCAATTAGTAAGTGAGCAGAGCTAGCTGATGAACACAATTTTCCACTAGACTGAGCACCCTATTGTTGTGGAGCGAAGAGCAGATTTCTGAGGTCATTATCATTCCCCGTTAGCCTGGCCCAGCTGCTCCACTCAGCTCCAGCCAAACTCTACACCACGGCTCAGGGTAGCAGGCAGCAACAGGGGGCCTGGAGAGTGAGAGGGAGGGAGGGAGGGCTGGCACTGGACTGAGAGAGAGAGAGAGAGAGATGGAGGCAGAGGGAGAGGGAGAGGGAGAGGGAGAAAGATAGCATGCGGAAGGAAAGAAAGGGAGTGAGAGCGGAAGCGAATGATGGAGTGAACGATGAAGAAATCACGATGGAGAGATTGAGACAGAGTGAGGGAGAGGCAGAGGAAGAGGGAGAGGGAGAGGAAGCGGGAGAGAGGAAGGGCCAGGCATGATGGAGAGAGAGAGAGAGGGAGAGCGGAGGAGGAGGAGAGGGAGAGAGGATGGTGAGACAGAAGGGCAGAAGCACACTGAGACAGAGTGCTTGGAGAGAATTAAAAAATTATTCATACGCTACTTGGAGCTGAACGCATAGATTATGAGGGTAAAAACTTTGAAGGATAAGTACGGGAGAGGAGGGGTGTTCATGCTGACATGCTGCTACACTTGGGCAAGACTCCCTTAAAGCCTAATAAAAGCAAACAGAACCAAGTCAGAGCATGTCTGAGAAGTCTTCATACATACAGTATGTTTTTCGATGAGAAGGACAACACCCCATCATTAAAGCTGTCATTAAGACACCCTTTTAAGATATGCAGTGTAGATATGTCTCTTGCAGTATTTTGACAATTCGCACTTCGCCTTCACACGAAATGGAAGCGGGAGCTGCATGCATGAGCTGCAAATATAGCAAATGGGATGCCTTAGTGGGGATGGAGACGTTTGCCTCAGACCTCTCTGCGGTGTCCCTGTGTCTCTGGGGGCTCAGGCTGGCGCTGGTGCGGGTTGTGTTTGCTCTAGTCTTCGTGTGGATGGCGGGAGGAGTGGTTGGGATCTGTCACACTTCACACAGCTCCTCACTACTGAGCTTCTACTCAGGGCTACTTAGGGCCTCTGCCTACCCCATGATCTCACTCTCACTCTCTCTTTCTCACTCTCTCGTCTTTATTCTCTCATCTCACTTTCTTTCACCCTCTCTCTCTTTCTCTCTCTCTCTCTCTCTCCCTCTCCTTTCCCCTTGTGTCCTCAGAAGGAGAAGGCTCAACATCATGGGCTAGAGAAGTGCAGAGCCATGTTTGTCTGGGGGTTTTGAACTTGAAGCTAATGCTGTTTGTATGTGTTTCAAGGCGGTTTAGAGCTCATTCTGGGGATTTGACGGAGCAAGAGAGCCTAGAGAGACAGAGAGAGGGACCGAGGGAAGAGGAAAGGAGAAGCGGGAGAATAAGAGGGAGAGAGAGAGAGAAAACCTGAACAGGTGACAGAAAATCCACTGTGGCGGACCAAAGATGTGTGTATGACGTAGGGACAAGCAATTGTGTAGGTGGGGGCTTGGATTGAGCCTCGGCTGTCACAGCCTCATAAGCCACTCTCCCTCGAAGACACCCCCCCCCCCCCCCCCACCCACCCATCTTCCCAGTAACACTCACTCACTTATCAGCGAGAAGTTTGAGTAACAAATAGTGATGGCCTTTAGCTCTTTTGGCTTCGTGCAGTTTGGGGGTGGGGGTTGATGGGACTGGAATTCAGGCCAACATCATTGCACTTGAAACTGCGACAAAGTCTTGCTTGGGCTTGGCTCATCAGCAGACTGATATTACGGCCATGTTGTTTATTGCAGCTGAAGGAGCCAGCGAGTAGCCTGCTTGAGATCTGGACCCCTGTGTTTAGAGTACCCAAATGGTGATTAATAAGAGGTGAATTATTTGATGTGGAGTGGAGGGGCCCGCGCCCCGTGCCTGGGCTCCTGCGCTCTCTCTCTGGTGCTCGCGGGGAGCTCGGGGCTGATGAGACACCGCAGTCGCTCTCATCAGCATCACCCATGTGTTCCTCTCCTTTTTTTCCGGGGACAAGCTCCTTCAAATCAAAGAGGCGCATCACTCATACCTGCGCAACACTCTCCAGCCAGCCCCGCAACCAGCTGGAGAGAGAGAGAGAGAGAGAGTAGAGAGGAGAAGAGAGGAGAAGAGAGAAGAGAAAAAGATGAGCAAACAAATAAATAAATAAATACAACTTCAGTGTCATTTTCACTCTAGATACAGAGTATCTAGCCTGCTTTTAGATTAATTAAAGCAGACAAACCCCCCCTTCCAAAAATGAGAATGTATTATTCATTCTCTATAAAGCACCTGATACCTGCATCATTGTATCCAAAGAACTCTTTTTAAGATGATGAAAGCCCCTTTGAGTCAAAGTAAAAAAAAAAAAAAAGGAAACGAGAAGAGGAGAAAAAAAGCTCTTACTTTTGTACTCACCAGCTGTACATTTTAATGTGCTCCCAGAAGCATTTTGCACTCCTCCCTCGTCTCTCTCTGCGCCCTTTCCTTCTCTCTCTCTCTCTCTACTGTCTGTCTCTCCGTCTATCTCCGGCTCGCTCACTCTAGCACCTTGCCTTGTATTCCGCGCCTATATATTCAATCTTCACCTCGCCTACCTGTAGAAAGTTTGCGTTAGTTGCGCGGTGCGGCATCAAAGCGTTGCTCTCAGCTTGCAGCTGCCAAGCGCCCTGTCCCCTGTTAGTAGGCATCCAGCTGTCAGGCTCCGAGAGGAGGAAGAGAGGGAGGAAATCTCTCACCAGCCATATGGTACCCGGCTCTGCCGGAGCCTCGCTGCTCCGTGGGCAAATGGCAATCTCATATATCTCATCAACACCGCTAATATCCAGCCCGAAAAAATGGAGGCCGTGCCCAGCTCGGGCCCCACCTTGTCCATTCCGGTGGGGGTGGGGGTTGGGGTGGGGGGTGGATGCTGATGAGTGCGGGTGGTCCTCTCGAAAGATTCCACACGCCTGTTAAACGCTGGATTTTGTTCAGTGCAGTTAGCTGCTAACAGTAGTTAGCAGACTCGTTTTTCCCTACAAAAAAAACATGGGATTCATGCCATGGCGTGGCGTGCATGGTAGCTTGTCACACCTTCCTAAGCTGACAAGGTGTGCCCGAGCATTAAGCTGCGACTGACAGCCAGGTTGTGTGGCAGAGTGGCACCGTGTGTGTTGGGGGGGGGGTGGTTGTGGCGGCGCGTGCCTGACCCCTGAGAGATAGGCTTGGGCGTGTGCTCCATTAACAGGATGCTGCGTTGCCTGCTTAAATCCACGCAGGCCTGTGCTATCAGTCTCTTCCCGCTTTGCTCTAAGTGCTGCCTTATGGCAACAGAAGCCTTGGCGAAGCAGTGGTATTACTGATGCATTACCACACAAAGCTCAAAACACTGTCACCCTCTGCGTTGGTGAATCCCCCATTCTTTTTGCAAACACTCTCACAGTAAAGGACCTATAGGGACGAGGTTGTACCCTGTTCGTAGGAGTGATAGGTGTGTATGCAGGTTAGGTTTTTGTGTGTGCAAGTGTTTGCGTGTGAGTATTCCATTAAAACAAGGGAAAGAAAGTGGGGGCAAAAATGTTAATGTGCAAATCTTTCCTGAACCTGACTGGAAGCAGTGGCCATTAGAGGAGGAAGCTGGAGAGATTAATATGGCGGTTGCAGCGTTTTGGAGGGACGCTAACGTTAATGGCCCCACTGGGTTTTTAATGACTGTTGTGCCCCAAACAAAATGAGCTAATTAGTGTTATCATCCATATATCAGACCATACACACACACACACATACACACACATGCGTACACACACACACACACACACTCTCACACACACAGGCTCTCTCACACACAGATGCACACACACACACTATCAGAGAATCCTCAGTGGCAGCAGACAAGCTGATCAGGCCTTATCACGGGCAGCCACAGCAGGGGCGGTGCCAGAGACGAGGGGGCCTCTTTGCCCACTGTACTTTGAACCACCCCTGTGTATTGACATAGACGTGATTGATTCTAGCATGGCTGTTTAGCTGTGATCTGTGGATACCCCGGTGACCTGTCCATTCCTCACGGTCCTTTCGTCAGATGCTCAATCACTGATACTACTCCCGTATCATTCATCTAGCCAGTGCTGTCATCAAGCTCTCACTTTGTTGCAGTGCTACCAAGATACCCGGGCGGGCCTGACTTCAAAACACACTTCTATGTGTCATGTCAAGTTACGACGCATTCAAATCTATGCCTCTTTTAAAGGGCAGTAATTAATTGGTAGTAACAGCTGCCCATTCCTACACATCTCTTATATGTGAAAGCTGTTTTTAGATGCAATTTTGGTGTTAGAGACCCAAGACATTAACTGCAGCGAGACTACTTTCAGTAGGCTTGGTTTATCCATCAGGGAATAATAAAGCTCAATGCACAGATGTGTGTTTTCGTTTTTCTCTTTCCTGTTCTAACAGAATATATAGAGAGAGTTGTTCTCCAAGTGCATTACTCCTCTCCTAGGTTGTGTGCCATTTTCTTTGTTTTTCCTTTTCCGGAGACCAAACGCGTGCCCTGTTCCCAATAGCGGCGATTATGTGCCGAGGTCCTGAAAAAAAAGAGAGGATAACGACTCCTCTGACAACATTCATGGGCCGACTGAGGGCCCAGCAATATCCTAGCATTTGGACACAGGGCTTGTTACCTGGGTGTAAGCCCATGTTTGTCACGCCACCGCCTCTGGGCTGCTCCCTGTTGCTGACCTCCACTTTATTTCTCTGGCACTAAGCCTATTAGAAAATCAATAAACAATTGTGCTTTTTTTTTCTCTCCTTTTAAATCTTTTTTCTCCTCTGTACATCCTCTGCAATGGAAGAGGCAAAAGCCCAGCAGCTCGCATGTTTTGGCCACCATGCCGACTGCAGGTAAAAGCCATGTGTGACCTCAGCAGACTCAATTTAGCCTATAAGCATCAGGCCTCTTCTGTCTTATTCCATTACCCAATTGGGTTTATTCCAAGGGCAGAGGCTTTTGTGACCCGGGTCTAACCCTCTCCGACTCAACAGCTGAACTCCGGTCGCTCACGAGTAAGAGATTACTCAGGATGACTTGCACTTAAAAACATCAAGATTTTCTTTCCCCTTTGCTTGGTTTTTACATCTTAAATCTAATATAGATGACCACTGTGAGCTTTGTTGGCTTAATCTGGTCTCGAGCAGGAAATTGGAAATCAGCAGAAAGAAGTTAAATCTGATTCTGTCTAACTGCTGTGTATTACACAGCCCCTTGCAGGGCTTATTCCCAGTCCTATTCTGAGTTCCATCACCCCTCTAGATTGGCGCTCCAGGCAAAGTTACAGAATGATCGAGGTCTTTTTAATTGTCACATTTCTTGAAATGTAATAACCCTCCCGATAAAAATCAACAAACACTGACTTTGACAGCCGATTCGTACACTGTGCATCAAAAATAAAAACCATTTACGGATTTTAATTCCCACTGTCAGTTTAAACTAATGTGTCAAGCACAGTGATGGGGATGACAGTGTAAACCTCTTTTATTTTTCCAGCTTGAAAGAACTTTGAAATGAAAATGCCTGTAACAAGGCTACGTTCACATTGTTTCTTTCTCTCTCTCTCTCTCTCTCTCTCTCTCTCTCTCTCTCTCTCTCACTCTCTTTTATTTTTTTCTCCTTTCTTAGGTCTCGTTCGAGTGCTCGTAATTATGGGTAATCATAAACAACTGAGCTTCTGCTAATGAGACTGTGTTGTATGTTGGGTTCAGAGGGACCCCTCTCTTCAGTGGCACCAGTGTGGGTAGAAGAAGCAACTCTTTGTTCTATGTGTTGGTCCATTTTTTTTTTTTGCCTGCCAATTTGAAATCGTGCCTTTACAGTATGTTCAGGGAATTTTTCTCTTCTCTCTGTCTCTCTCTCTCTCTCTCTCTCTTTCTCTCTCGCTCTCTCTCTCTCTCTCTTGTTCTCTCTACTGTACTGCTCAGTGTGCTAGATAGCAGATTTCTCCAAGCTGTTGAATCCTGCGTGCCGGGCTCACCCTTGCTTGGGGATTGGCTGCGGCCTCCTCTGTGAAGCCCTGATTGGCTGGCCTGCTTGATGAGGAGGTTCTGACCTGTGGGACCTCCTTCAAATTATCGCTGCAGCCTTGGCCAGGGTCCCTCTCCAGGCCCCACATGCTGATACCAGTCAATTGTCAGCCTCTTTCTGCGATTTCTGTGCCACCGCCACCAGACATGCATTTTTATTTTCTTATCAAAAGCACGCAAATTTGTTTCTGCCATCAATATGCCACTCATGTATGCGTGGCTCTGAATCTTTTATATTATTCCATAGCTTATTGGATTTACACATAATGGCTGGTGGCATACATACTCTTTGTCTTGTTATTGTTATTGAGAGACCAATGTGAAATGTTATAAGACCCCCTATTGGTCTGTGCTACCCTATCTCCTATCCTGTCCTATCCAGGAGCGGACAGGTAGTGGTGTTGTCACACTGTTTACGTGACCTTTGACACCCTCACTGACTCTGTCACCGCATCCCTCGCTCGTTCTCTCACTCTATTTCTATCATTTTATCTCTCGGTTCTTCCACTCCTTCCTCAGTCTCACTGCTGTTCCCGTATTTCCGCTGGGAGAAACATTGACCTCATTTGTGAGGACAATAACCCCCTTGACTTTGGGGATTAAGACATGAAACCTTTGTGGATTAATTAGGTTTGGAGTTTGAATTCATTTCGCTGCTCTGGAATGCAAAGAAAAAGGGAAAAGGAAAAAAAAAAGTCTTGGGTGAGCAGTAAGTTCAATTGTTCACAGTTCACAGGGAAATATTGTGATGGGCTTTGTGAATATTGCCCTTCATCAGGTTTCTTAAATGTAGGACAGGGTCTCAGAGTTGAAGGTTAAACCGCAGGTCACACAGATGAATTTTTAATTCCTCCGATCCCACCCTCGGCACGTCACACCTAATGTGCGAGAAGTAATTCCGCCGGCGATGCCATGAGAATCACATTGTTTCAGTTGTCTTGGTAACAAAGCTCCTTGTTTGTTTTTGTAAGATCTAGCACAATTGCAATGCAGCCGGGTAACACCTATTGTTTTTGTTAAGAGCATATGTTATTTGAGTTAAACTTTCCTGTGAAAAGAGCTGTTAGCATGGTTTGTTTACAAAATAACAAACGTGGCTGAATTGCTACAAGGGATGATAAAAAAAACAGTGTAAAGTCCTACGTCACACTCTCGACTCCATTACATTCTCACATTTAGAACTGGATAAACTGTAGGCTTAAAAGCATTTCCCTAGACCATTGCAGTGTAAGTGTTATTTCTTCTGCTCTACTACATCATCTGTACCATTCTGTATCATTACATCTACATATGCTATTCAAGCTGTCCTCAAATATGGTAGCTCATTCACCAAACTAAACCCCTTAAGGTAATATAGTATTTTTAAACACTATATTTGCATTGTATTTTTTTTTCTTTAATATTAGGCTACTATTATTATTATGATTTAAATCGACATCTTACAATGCCTAAATCAACCATACACATTTTCCTCTTTGAACATTTTCCTGGTTGACATTTTTCCCTCATCCTGCGCTGTGGCATCGTATATAACTCCTTCGAAGATGCAAATCCAGTGTTGAGGTCAGTACGCTAAATTGCTCTCAGTGTTTTAAATGTCAGATCACTCCCCTTTCATTTCCTCAGTGGCCCCTCTGAGTGACAGAAGCTTGCTGTTAGCAGGGAATCTACAGCAAACATGAAGCTGACCTTATTTGCTGGCAAATCCTGAATGAGCACAGGGTTTGACAGACTGACTTATGCAAACACACTTCTTCCATGAGATTCTGTGATGAAATTCACTGTGCATTCCCCATGTAGATATATGAAACAACACACCTCGGCACAGTTTATATCCGTTCACCACGGTTAACCTTCCACTGCGCTGCTAGGAGAAATGAGGTGCTGGAAACTTCTATTGTCACAGACTGTCAGTTGTAGGCCCGTGCAGTTCCCGTAGTGTTCCTACTGTCTGTGAGGTGAGCTCCATCCTGTCAAAAGTTTTGCTGCTTTCTCCTTCTCTCTCTCTCTCTTCCTCTCTTTCTCTCTCTCCCCCTCTCTCTGCGTCTCTCTTTCTCCCTGGAGGACACAGGTTTAGCCAGAACATTCACTCTGTGTCTCCCCCTGCGCGCTTAAGACAGGGGGCTAAGTCGAGGCTGAGCTGCGCGAGCCCCTCACGGGGACGGATCGGCCAAATGCCACCTCTCCTGGCGCGGGCGGCAGGTGAGGTGTAATCAGGCCGGCACAGCATCGCCGCTGCCAGGAACAGGTATTTTCTATTAGACACAGAGATGAGGATTCCAAGAGGGACGTGAAATCTCGTTTTCCCCGTTTCCCCCTTTGCTCTGTATTTGATCGTTCTGCGTCTCTGTCTGTCTCTCTTCCGTTTCGCTCTTTTTCAGGCTCTGATCCTCCGTTTCACATCACATGCATTTTTTCCCCCTCGTCTGTCCTCCTAAACTGAGGATTTTGCCCCTTTTTTCTCTTTTTCGTTCTGCCCTGTCTTGTTTTCTTTGTTGTTGTTGTCGCTGTTGTGTAGACAAACGTGTCTGTGAGTAAAAGAGAAGTAACTTGAACTTTGCCGAGAAAAAGTTTGGAGGACGTTTCTGGATTATGTTCATGAGACACAAGCTGCTCACAGCCTGAATGTGGCACCATGTCAATGACGATCTATTTCCATAAAGTTTATTTTTACATCCCTAGAGGCAGGCCTCATTTAGCCAGAAACACACACACACACACAAACTAAATGTAAGCGTTGGTTAAGCCATGAAGGCTAAAGTTTACATCAGTATCAAGTCTGTATGACAGCATCGATGGCATAATGGAAGTCATGATTTAAACGTAAAGGCAAAGTATTTCAGCATGATTCCTTGGCTGTTTTGGTTGAGATACCATCCCTTAACCTTAGCTGTTGGCATCTTCCACGCTGCGCTGTTCAACAGTCCATGTTTCTTATCTCATGCTTACTGTAGCGCTAAGTCTTAAAATCTGATGCTTCTCTGAATTCCAACATGTTGGACAGGTGAGATCTTGTAGCGAGCGACACTTTTGAAATATGCGTTCGCACTGTGTCATCATCCTCCATCTGTAGCTTCTCACAAAAGCCCCCACAAGCTGCCTCTGGTTCACACACTTCTATAAGCATCAATATGCTCAGAGATGGTACGTATGAACATCGGAATCAGATTGACTTTCAGAAAGTCAAAGAAATCCTACTTGATTAAAGAAAACCTGGAGTTGTGTCACAGCTGATTATCTGGGCGTTAAATGATGGAGATTAATGCACCCTTCATACGTCTGATGTAAACATATTTCGCCTACAGTTCTCTGCACATTTCAAGTCCATTGTGTCAGTCTGTTAATTTATTCACTCATTTCATATCTTACACCGGGGGGGAAGACAAAACAGGTGTTGACAGGTGTTACAATACCATGCGCATTCAAGATGATGTTCAGATGATGTGAGGAAGTTTCCAGTGTTGCTACTTTCTAACGTGTTATGTCAGTGATGGAAAAGTCAGTGCGTTTCGTCAATGTTGCACTATTGAGTTTTGGAGAGTAAGACTGTGGAGAGTAAGACTTTACCATTTCACCAAGTGAGGATTCGATGACACCATTGCTTACTAACACGAGTGTTCATAGCCCCTTTTTTTAGAGATGTTTTCCCTTTAAATGTGGCACGCGCTTGGTGGTTTTTTTGGAGGGGTTTTCGCCTAAACAGACGGGCTCCCCCTGCATTGTGGGGTGAGGTCCAGGGAGCTCTGAGTATTTTGTTTTCTCCTCCACACCCCCCACCAACCCCACCACACTCTCTTTTCTTCAGGAGGAGGAAGAAGCCTGCGTGTCTCTCTGGAAACAAATGCCCAAGAAGCCACCACATTAGGGCTGCACTGTTAGTGCTGTGTGGTTTAGCCGTGTCGTCGCTCGGCGTGTTTTTCTAACCCTGATGGAAGTAAGCCCTGATAGAAATAGCCCACAGCCCCACCAACCTCCCCCTCCTCCTACCCCTGCCACCCCCGCCCGCCCGCCCGCCCGCCCACCACCATCTAACTCAGTACAGTATATTTATCTTCTGTATTTATCTCTCCCTGTTTATCTGTCTTTAACACACTGCCTAATGGAGATTACTCCCGCTTCCAAATGAGCTCCAAATGAACACTGCCACAGCCCCGCGACTCACTCGCTTTAATAATGGCAGATATTAACGCTCAGCTATTTTCTTTTTCCACATTCTTCTTTTGTCTCATCTTAGATTGTATGTTCCGTTTTTTTTCTCGCATTAACCATCTCTGGCTCCATATTAGGTCACTCTGATGCTCAAATTTCTGCTTTCACTACAGTCTCCTTTCTTTCGTGACCTCTATCTTGCAGTGTTTTGCCTGACCTAACTTTGAGATGTTTGCACCACTGGTTAAAGCTTTCATTTATAGATTATAGACGTTAAGTATCATGACAATATCACCACATGGCGGTTAGAGGTGATTCCAAGCTGATGGATGCATGTTTACTTCTGCTGAGACGCCAGAGGAATTTATTTATTTATTTTTAGTCTCTGTCACCTTTCCTTGCTCTTTGAGCGCCTTCCAGAGACGCACCCACAACTGTCACGGAATTTGTCTACCCCTCACCCCCCTTCCCTCCTTTGCCACCCGTCTCCTCCCAAATTAAATCCACATAACAGAGATCGATGGCTGGCTTCTAATCGCGTTAGACGTATTGTTTTAAAATACCAGCGGCCCAGCTGGTGAATACTGGTGCTCTTCTGTTTGTGTCTGCTGAAGAGCTCAGACCTCTTTAGCTCCCACCTTCTACTCTCTCTCTCTCTCTCTCTCCCTGTGTTTCTCTCCCTCCCTCCCTCACTCTATCTCTCTCCCCACCCCTCTCTCTCTCTCACAATCTGTTTGTTTTCAAAGCCCAGGGAATTGGCCCAAATCCTAGGTATCACATATCTGACCATATTTCAAGCCGAAATTAAGCATGTAAAAACCCTTTTCCCTTTAAAGGTCAGACATTAGTGCTGGTAAAAATTGATCTGTGGATTTATGAATTTAGCCCCAGTGTTGGAGCTCCTTTGTAATGGGAAGATTCAGCGGGGGGAAGCTTAACATGGCATTGTTTTGCTTTGACAACGCAGCCACGAGAGCCACTGCAGCTGTTCCCCCAGCTCACAATGGCAGATTAATTAACACAATCATGTGCTTCTGGCTGCCGCTCAACACACAGGTCTGCTCTGGGATAGATAGGTAAATCCTATACATGTCTTTCCAGACGGAGAATATTCTTCTGATGGGGTTCACCACTAGATATATTTTGCTTGGTGACTGGTCAACCCCTGTGAAGAAGAAAAAAAGAAAGCACGAGAGACAGATAGAAAGAAAAAGAAAAAGCAATGAGAGACCTTAGCTAATTTGGACTAAAGTATTTCTAGGAAGTGTTGTCTGTTTCAGAGAGCCACTTCCTCGCTCTCTCGTACCCTCTCCCCCCCTCCTCCGCCGGAGCTGCCATGGCCATTAGTTGGGTTTCCTAATTAAGATTCCGCTGGCCGATCCATCTCTCTTTCTTAGTTAGTTCCCTGACATTTTAAACTGTCTATTATTCCGCCCGGCTTTCAGGTGCAATGCTGTGTAAATGGCAAGTCAAAAAATTATGTATCTTTTTCATACAGTTATCCATCAAGGACTATTAGACGGAGCGGTCTGGGGGCTTAAATCATTACCGAATGCTGTGATCTTTCCCAACAGATCTTATCGCTCACGTCCACTGTCATTCTATTACCCCACTTCATCTGCTTTCTTTTTTTCCCTCCCTTTACTCCTCCTCCTCCCTCTCTCTTTATTTGGTTCTCCCACAGTCTCTGCTTGGAGATTTTAACATGACCGCTATTTGTCGATATTTTAACCTTGCTCTCCGTTCGCAGTTGATATAATGATCACTTAACAGTCAAGAGTAAGGAAGGGAGGAAATTAGGGCGGCGGCGACGGCAACAACAACAGCCAGGCAATTATGTTTCCTTCAGCCCTAGCATTCTCCCGTTAATGAAATCCCTTATCATTATGGAGAGAGAGGGAAGGTAGGACAGGTGCGAGAAATGTGTGTAGTTCATTTATCTTATTCCACAAAATGATGAAAAGGAGGGGGAAAATAGAAATATAGATGCCGTGGCAACAAGTGTGTGTGTGTATGTGTGCTGCGGGTTGACGTAACAGATAATGCGTTTCTCAGTTTCATTTCTGTGTTGTGATTGGCAGCACGGCCTAATTCTATTTTCAGGTGAATAAATACACTACTTCATCAGGCCTGTCTTGCATGCACTTTGGCTGTGAGTGCTTGTGTGTTGCCTTCAAATGGTGCACGGCAGAACAAGGAAAGTAGGGCTGGACGAGGGAGAGCAAAAATGTTCTGAAAGTGTGTTTGTAAGAGAGAGAGAGAGAGAGGGGAGAGAGAGAGAAAGAGAGGAGAGATGGGAAGAAGAATGTCAAACAGGCCTGTGAAAGGCTACGACGACACTTCTTGGGATAACATTTGAAGTATTTACCTCTTCACAAGATGTCTGCCCTTTTCCCCGGAGCGGGCCAGCGAGGGTGCGTGAGGGGCGGCGAGCACGGGGGCGGCAGCGGGAGCGGTAGCGGTTAGCGGTAGCGTGGCAGAGCAGAGGTAGCCGGGGTGAGAGCGCTCTAATGACGCTAATGCTGGGCGAGATCCTGGCTCCCGCTGAAGGAAGCTATCTGATTGGAAACAGCTCTGGGACGCTGGGAGGTTGGCCCCGGCTCGTTTGATTTAATGACCCATTTCCTCCGCTCGTGCCACAAGCAGTTAACGGCAGTCAAGGTGCCCAGAGGTTCCCCCGTCACAGGAACGCGCCAGACCCATGCGGAGGAGGAGGAGGAGGAGGAGGAGGAGGAGGGGAAGGTAGCTGGGAGGAGGCAGGATGGTTTGGAGGAGAAGGGAGGGGTGGTGTTAGGCTAGTGAAGGTGCTGGGGATTCGCTGGTTGTTGGCGCTCTGATGAGAAAGCCAACTGAAAGGAAGGCACATCTAAGGTATGGCTCGGGGGAGTTGCTCCCGCTGAGGGGGGAGTTGGACTGGGGGAGCCACTTTGGCTCCCCTCGGTTTTGACTCCTTATGTTGCGGTGTGTCGACTACCTACTCCTTTTGATCATGGAAACTCGCGCTATCAAGGGGATTTCGCTTCGGTGTGTTCACTATAAAGTGACAAGACATCACATGGAACATTCGCTCTCTCTCTCTTCATTTAATATATATCACAGCCTTATCCTGTCTCAATCTGTATTTTAATCATGCTATGCTAGCTGTGATTTAGCACTATGGCCAAATAAATAATGAACTAAAAAGCCAAGACTGTGACCTTTTGGTTCAGACTGCTCAAGGCTACAGGAGCAGGCCTAATGGAGCCAGTCAACTTTGAAAGCCAAACTTAAGCAGGCTCAGACATATCAAGCTAATGATCAATTATTACTATCCACAATCCCTGGCCTTGATGTCCCTGCATGGCTATAGATGGCAAGCAATTATGTCACTCCTTCTCGACTCCCTGCCTGCCATATGAAGATATTTATAAATATATAAGAGATAGCTCTTAGCAGGACAAGTTATTGCCCTCTTATTGCAGATATACAGATTCAGATTAATTTGTAATTAGTCTCGAGATGTTGAGCCTCTGTAGATAAAGGATTCCAACTTCCATTCTCCATTCGATAAATGCTGATCACTTAAAAAGAACAAATGCTCGGAGCCTGATAAAAATAGCTTAAGCCCAAGTTATTTTGTTCGCTGACAAATACAGACACATATGTTTAAATGCCCTGGCAACGCTGAGGCTCGGAGCAAATGAGTTTTAAAATAAACTGTTATTGTTTGGTTGTAAACATTTTCAGCGCATTGGATCTATATAATGGAATCCGGGGTAGTGCTTAAGTGGCAGCATGTTGGAGGTATTGTACAAACACAGTCTTAAAACAAAGGAACGAAACGCATGCACAAAAATCCGAAGAACAGAAAGATAGAAACAATCAGCGCCTGCCTCCCCCCTGTACGAACGTGATTTCATTTCCAATACCCTGTCTCGATGTGCTTTTTCTATCGGCCTTAAGTTCACATTAATTTGCTCCAAATGTCAGATATCTTTCCACAGATAAGGTTGAGGAAAAGGAATAAAGACATAAGTTTTTTTTTTATTCTTTTTTTTTTTTTTCTGTGAAAATACCAGAATAGTTTTTAGTCATATAAGTGGGGGGAGTCTATTAATAGTTGAGTCATCAGCGCCACAATGTTCCGAAATGGCAAATTGTTAGATCCCCAATGGTGATTATTACTCTCTGTCAATGACCTTCATAACAAATTAACATTCTGGCAGTGGAGAGGAGAGGAGAGGAGAGGAGAGGAGAGGAGCACGCTCTTTCTGTGGCACATGCGTGTGGGGCGATGCTCTGTAAACTGGGAAGGAAGGGGGAAACCAGAAAAGAGAAAGAGGACAGAGATGAGATAATCCATGACTAAAAAAAAACACACATCTTATTTATTCTTCTGATTACACTTTGCTTTAATTTGTTTCACACACGAGTGCTGCTGATGTATAGACATAGGAGGCAGTGTAATAGTATTTCTAATGGCTCATCTAACCTTGGGGGACACTGGAGGGAGAGATAGAGAGAGGAAATAGAGAGAGAGAGAGCAGAGGAAGATGCAGAGGGACAGTTTTAGAGCCACTTTGCCCAAATGCGCAGCTTTCTCAAATTTATTCTGATCGAGCTGCTCGCTCAAGAGACGCTCCTGTGTTTGGAGCTGCATGATAAATCTTTTTATTTCATTTTCCGAGACAATGGACAAGTTCACGTAAGAGTAAAACAGCGAATGTCCTTGAATCCGGCGATTTATAGCTCACATGGATGCAGTCTGAGGAACACGACCAGGTCCCACCGTGAAACTCTCACGAGGAGGACTACCAAGAAAAAGACCAGACACTAGAAGTTCCTCTGTGTGTCAACATTAAACAAGCACTACTGCCGCCGCGTCTGCGCGCTACAAACGTAAAAACGGAAACAAAACTCTCATCTACTAAGATGTCGAGGTACAGAAATGAGGCCAGACAAAAGCCGAATGTGTCTTGCAACAGTCATTTAATGTTTTCCATGTCTTTGTCTCATTAAGGTAATCTTTTGTAAGCTCGAGGACAATGGTTCAGGTGGCTGTGGTTTCGCGCGAGCGGCAGTGGGCCTACCTGGCAGTGAGTCTCACATGTGGATCTGTAACGCGGCTTTATGATTGCCTGTTGTACTTGTTGTTGATTTGGTCGGCTGGAAAATGAATAGGAAATCAATGTCAGGCGAGGCAGTGTTTTTTTGCCTCCCTTTATGGAGCTTTAAAGGTGCAGTGCAGAGGCTTGTTGAGGGCTGATTGTGATCAGATGGAGTGCACCAGTGATGGACATGAGATTTACATTTTTTGTGTAACGGTGCTGTTTGTTCGGTGGGAAGCACCGCAATACATACGTTGTGTTTTCATGAATGCTACAGCTAATCGGGGGAACAGTATTTTTTTTTGTATTTCCATTCTGCTCCTCATTCTCAGTCTTCTTCATCCCTCATCAATCTCTCTCTCTCCCCCTGCATTTCAGTCTTCTCCCTTCTCCCCTGCTCTCCATTGCAGATCCATAGAAAGCAGACTCTCCCTGTGAAGACAGGATCTACCCAGCCTTCACTAATGACAAACAGCCAAGCCCTGCCAAAATGGGTCTCTCTGTGTGACTATTCATATGAGTGTGTGTGCATGTGTGTCCACATGCTGAATATTTACTATGTTTAACAGCAGCCAGCCCCCTTCTTACTGTTGGCCTCCTAAAAAAGGCCCCCCCCCCACACCTTGGGTCCCCTGTCCCTCTGGAGGGGCGCGGGTGTTTCGTCTCTCCCCTCATGCGTAGGGACAGCGGTGGCCGTGGCTGTCCCACACACACCCTTCAGAGCTGTGATCATCCTGCTGCATGATAAAGTTAGTGAGACCTCAGTGCTTCTTAAGCATCCAGCATTTTTTTTCTTCGTTTTCTTCTTCTTCTCCTTCTTCTTCTTCTTCTTCCCTGCTCTAATTTATTTATCACTATTTTCTCCCCCCCCCCCCCCCCTCCCCGTTGCTCTTTGAAGCCTGAAACAGACTTGTGAAGAGAAAACAAAGATGGGTGCGTGCCAGGCACAAACTTATGGCACCATTCCTGTTCCCCGAGCTCGGCGGAGGCATAGCCTTTAAAGAGGGAGAGGCGCACCTTCTGTCACTGGCGGAGGGAGGGAGAGAGAGAGAGAGAGAGAGAGAGCGAGAGAGAGGGAGGGAGGGAGGGAGACAGAAAGAGAAAGAAAAGGAGAGGCAGGGAGAGCTAGGGAGGCACTGACCGCAGTTCGAGGCACTGTCATTGACACTTCTGTTGGTAGAGCTTTGTGACCTTTCCCGGCCGTGTCACTGTTTTGTGTCGGAGGTCTTTTACTACATGAAAAGGTGTGATACCAGCAGCAGCCCTGTTCTACGCTACAAAATGCAGCGCTACAGTGGCTGTGATTCATTGGGTAAGAGAGCCCTTAAATGTAGTCAAGGCCCTGTGCTTGCCAGAGAAAAAAAGCAGGAAAAAAGCGAGAAAGAACAGAAGATGAATAATCTTTTAAGATCTGGAAATCAAACAGTGAATGTTAATTCCATCTGACCTCTTCTTCACTCTGAAACGCAGAACAAATGTGTGCAGGAAAAGAAAAAACAACAGAAAAGAGGGGAAAAAAAGAACTGTGTGCCTTTCGTTACGCATAAAAAAAGGAGAATCTTTTCCCCCCTTTCCCTTTTATAATCCTACTTTCAGTGAGCCCAGTGCTAATAAATATAAATGTTTGTGATTAGCATCTCGGCGGCACAGGTGCATGTTTGTTGCGAGGGGAGGCATGTTCATTAATTTTCGGCGATGAAAAGTGCACAGCGCCATAAACACCGAGTCCAAAAAACTGCACCGGCTGATAAATGAATGCACAGATTGTTAATGTACCATTGTATGGCTGAGCCTCGGTGAGCTTCAAAAAAACAAAAAAAAACACACCCTTCCTGCCAAATTGGTGTTAGCTGGAGGTACGACGGGCAGCCCTTTTTCAAGGTCCAGATTACACAAGATGGGGCTTTTAAACCGAGCTCAGTGTGTGTGTGTGTGTGTGTGTGTGTGTGTGTGTGTGTGTGTGTGTGTGTGTGTGTTCTTTTCCCTTACACATAGGATCTGTGGATTATATAGACAACTCATCCCCCCTGCTGTGCTCCCTCTACCATGTGTTCTGTAATTAGACTTTCCTCCCCCCCCCCCCCCCCCCCTCATCCCCCACTTACACACAGACATTGACACACACACACACACATTCACTCACTTTCTCTACACTCTCTCTTTTGGACTGGTGTTTAGTGTTGACTTGGGTTCCAGAACCAACAAAGCATACTGAGGGCATGGGCGACCCATCCTGAGAATGGCATTTGGTGCACAAGCACCCGTTTGGCCTTATGTGTTATACCCCTAGAATTAAGCTGTTAAAACCATTTTCCCTCCAACACACTACATTTAATCTGCAATGTTCACAAATTGTTATTATCATCATTATTTCATATCTGCTTTAATCTGTTCCTGCAATCTGTGCAAGTTCCTAATGCTTCATATGCTGTGTGGCACAAACAGAAATATATTTAAGCTCAGTGCCTTGCTATCGAATGTAACATATTAAAAGAATAGAAAATTGGTTTATTTTATATACAAATAAGATGTGCCCCTAAATATTAAAATGTATATTAAATAATGGCAGTGCTTGCAGCAAGAAAACACAGCTCTCTCGCAGACAAAGAAAAAACTCCGCTCGAAATGGTTGTTTTTCAGTTGCTGTGAAAATGTTTTATTAGGGGACCGCTGAACACCTGCCTTAAAATGTCGTTTCAACATCTCCCGAATGCCATTTTGCTTAATTGACTTGGAAATGGCCCAAATGTATTGCTGAATGCAGTCTAATTAATATTAATAATAAATGCCATTATTAACATCAAAGAACATCTGGTGCCCCTGTTTACTCGCATGCCTTATATGTAACACATTTGGTGGCTGTTTCATCTCGCAAACGTAGTGGGGGTAAACACTTTTAGAATTTTATATTTTTTAGTTTAGTTCATTTTCATTTAATTCATTTATTTCCTGCTTGACACATGGGTCACTTGTCAGTGGACTCCCCTTTTCAGGCTGTGCTGCAGTTGTGAGTCTGGCTTAAAGTGATCTGGAGTGTTTTCCCCAGGCTGGACCCGGTTGCTGTGATACCATGGAGGGATCCAGGTCCCTAGTGGACATCTAAAAAAAAAAAAAAAAAAAAAAAAAAAAAAGAATGAAACTGCATCTACTAGCATCTGGCCTGAGAGAGAGCTGCATTAGGAGCTTTTTTTTTGTGGCCATAAATCAAGGGACTAAATAACTTTAATCTAAAATTTCATTAAGTAGTCCTTGTCAGGTAGTAAAAGCAAGGGATAATGCAGGAGTCTTTAATGATAATTGGTGTTTGGTTAATAAATTCTGTGAGTTCCGATTACTTTCTAGCAGTCGCTAGAATGCTAGCATCAGCAGTGTAACTAAACCTCAAATTGATTAACTCGCCTGAACCAGCCTGTTCACAAAGATGGCACCCGTCCAAATCAAAAAAGAGAGAGCCGAGCATCAGCCGGATGGTGTTGTGTTGCTCCGGCGTAAGGAAATCAAGTCTCCCCGGGCGCATTTTTAAAAGCCTAATGCCTTTCAAATGATGTCATCACATTTTACCTTCTTTCTCTCTCTTCCTTGCTTTTGCTCCCCCCTGTCTCTCTCTCTTTTTCTATATCTGAATGTTTTCCGACACGTCTTTCTCAATTCTTATTGGTCGCTGCAGAGGAAGAGAGGTCAATGGCTTTGACAGAGCACATGACACATTAGAATAATGGAGAGGGGAGACATCTTGTGTTTTTATGATTCTGTTTTTTTCTCTCCCTCTTTCCTGAAAGTGATATCACACAGTAATCAAAACCACAGAACGATTTAGCGTGGAAGTGTGATTGTAAGAGCACCATTAAGGGAGAGGCTTTTTTTTTTCACTGGGTTGTTTCTTTGTTATTGTTTTTTTTGTTGTCATTAATGGGAACAGGGTGTGGTCTGTCTGGAGATGTTCAGTTCTCAGTGGATGATTTCTCCGACACACACACACAGACACACACACACACACACACACACAAATGCAGATATTCTCACTTGAACTGTGGCATTGAAACAAACACAAAATCACATATGCACATACACAGTTCAACAATTAAACATACAATTTCTTTCTCTCTCTCTCTCTCTCTCTCTCTCTCTCTCTCTCTCTCTCTCTCTCACTCACACACACACACACACACACACACACACACACACACACACACACACACACACATCCAGATGTAGAGAGGGTGTGTGGCACATGTGAGTGTTGCCGTGTGTTTAGCAAGGCTCCTGTGGCTATCCCCCTGGTGGTAGCTGCAGTTTTTTATTGTGTCACTCTGAGCGAGCTCTCGGTGTCAGGGATGTGGCGTGGCTGACAGCAGGCAGAATGACTGATACTCATCCTCCTCCCAGATGGCCTGTACAACTCTGCTCCAATCTGATCCCGGCCCTTTGTTCTGGCATGTTCCATTACATTTGGGTGAGCCCAATAAAGGCCGCCAGCCCGGGAGCTGCTCTCAGATCAGGGGGAGCTGAATAATATCTGGTGCAGCTGCGTGGCGTTCCTCCACTTCTCCCCCAGCACAAGGCAGCAGGTCCCAGAATCCACCGAAAGCTGATGTTAAAAAATCAAATCAAACAAAAAACATTAAAGAACTTGTTTAAGAAAGCTTGAAAAAATACAGGTGATCATGACGGTAGTTAGTTAAAAGTGATCTTGATAGCAGTTCACGCTAATAATGAAATGAGCCAACACTCCTCTAATTATTGGATTAATCAGTAGTTAGCTGTCTCTGATCCAGATCAAGTCAGGCTGTATTTTCCTTACGTGTAATCAGCCTGTCTGGGAACATATTTAAAACTGTCTTATGCCCACAGGCACATGATAAATCTGACAGAAAGCAGCCCCTGAGAATTATTGTTTCAAATCCCCAACAAGGTGAAATGTGGCAGCCGTTGCTTTAGTCTGACAATCGCTTTAATAACTTTTCTCAAACTGATTTCTCCCCCCCCCTTTTTTGCATGGGAAGGGAGTGTAGCAATGGAAAATCAATAGGCTGAAAATAGTTGGAGGTGGTGGGCTATGGAGAATGTCCCAGACCCCCGCTGCTGAAAGATGACGCTGAATATATGGGGTGACCTTCAAATGTCATAAATGTGTTGTGCAATAAACTGTCAATATTTGTGGTTATACGGTGCGGGATGACTTTTACAGTAATTGGAACAGCCGTATTAAAAGCTGAGGATCAGTCAGCTGATTAAAGACAGCCATGCCGGACACCCATCGCCTGTGTGTGTGTGTGTGTGTGTGTGTGTGTGTGTGTGTCTGTGTGTTTATGTGGTGTTCCATGTCCAAAAATACAGCCGAGAGGTTGATACACAGTGTGTCTGGAGAGATGATGGAGGATGTAGCTTAGTCTCCACTCTCCAGTGACTGAGAGAGGAGGAGAGATATATACTCTAGTGTATATGTTCTCTGCTTTACAGCATAGGTACCCTTTAATGTATAAGAATAGGGAAATGTGGAAACAAAGAGGCCATAACAGGTGTATGTTTCAGATAAACAATCTGTTCACATAAACAGACCTATCTTGTACATTAATATGTATATTTTTTTAGATGCATGTACTGTATAAATGTGTTCATCAGTGAATGTGTGTGTGTGTGTGTGTGTGTGTGTGTGTGTGTGTGTGTGTGTGTGTGTGTGTGTATGTGTGTGTGTTGTATACATGCACGTCTATGTGTGTGTGTGTGCTAAGGTCAGTAAACTGGGGCACACATTGTGTCCCTTGGCTGCACAGAGTGAGCGCTCGCTGTCGACATGGCAGGGGAGGCAAATCACAAGAACGTGATCAGTCACAAGAGTTGAAGAGATGCTGACTTCACTCTTTCTTTTTTAACTTCTTAAATCTCATTTGATTCTTTAAAGAGGCTGGAGCAAAAGGGAAAGATTACTGGAGGGAAAAGCTTTTGATTGTGTCAAATGGTTGCCTAAGTGGGTTGCACCATTCACTGACTCGCATGCCATATCATGTGCCACCACAAGGAAAAAAAAACGAAAAGAAAAGAAGAAAAAAAAAACGAAAGAAATGCCATTTTCTTTCAGCCTTATTTGTGCCATTGTGGGTCATGCGCTGGCTGCCTCCTAACCCAGGCAGGTGCGGAGAGCCGGGAGAGTGCAGGCCTGATACCATAGTTTGTTTTGTGCACAGTGTACTGGAGTCATTCTCTCCTCCTCCTCCTCCTCCTCCTCCTCCTCCTCCTCCTCCTCCTCTCTCTCTCTCTTTTCATCTCTGATGTTCCCCTTCAGCTGCACTGGGACATGTGGGTCATTTTTTCTTTTTTTCCGATTTTAGCAAAGTTGTTTGTTGTCACTGTTGATTTCTCCACTTGTCAGATCTTTGGAGTCACCTTAACACCATAATAGCGAAAGGCACCCGGCTTCAGATAACACAGAAAGGTGTGAAGTGCAGGGTTATGTGGGGCTGGGTAAGGGGAGGAACTCTGAGGGGGGGGGTGGGGCGACTGCTCCTCTTTGCGTGTCAGCAGAGACGTTTGGCGGCGTGGTTGTCTCTGGTTAAAATTGAATTCACCGTAGTTCATTATCTCTCGCGAGTGGGATTGTTGGTCCTGACACGTTCATATAAGTATTTGGCATGGTGGCAGCTCAATCAGACCAGGGTCGCTGTTATCACCCTCTCATATCTCTGACGCCAGCGACGTCACCTGTCAAAACCAGGGCGCTGCAGCAAACGCAGGGCCCTCTGCTGACATCGCTGTTTCCTTTTTGGTATTGTTCATTTCGACACAATCCGCCATATGCTACCCCGGCGATGATGATAGCGTGGATAAAACATTCAGGTGTTGGAACGGAGGCACGGGAGGGAGGGGGGGGTCGGACCTGACGTCTCCAAACAAGGCTGAAAGCTTATGAACTGTCAGCGTTCTGTCAGCCGCGAATGGCTGAGAAAAATAGCTGCACACGTGAACCCATTGAAGTGTTTGACTTTGTGTGGCGTTGGCAGATTTGGGTGGCAAAAGGGAGGAAGACAGAGGAAAAAAAAAATCCTCCTCCTCTCTTTTTCTCTTTCACACACTGCTGGTTTGAAGTGACACTGAACACTCATTTTTTTGTCTCTCCACCTCTCCACCCCCCCTCCCAACACTAACCCCTTTCTGTTGTTACAGATGTGGGAGACGACCAGACAAAAAGCGCAGGGGCCGTGCAGCCCCCCGCGCCCCAGCACAGGGAGCGTGGCGTGGGCTCGGCCATGAAGGACTGCGCCTACTGTGGGAAGAGCTTCCGCACCTCCCACCACCTGAAGGTCCATCTGAGGATACACACAGGTGAGCCGTCCTTCAGGACAGAGTGCTGCGCTCTGCACCTGACCCACCCACACCGGTACCCACAGCGAAGCTCGCCATACCGTTTGCCAGCCTCCCCTACCTATTGGCACCGTGTAGAAGTTGTCCTTGATTAGAGTAATGATGTGGACACAGGAAGTTCAATGGCCAAAGTGAGACCCCCTGCTGCTATAACCCCACGGCAAAGATAATGCTAACTGGCAGGCAGAAATGTCCTAGTTAGCAGGAGACCACCAGCTCACCGCTGAAGTGTCCCTCTACCACAGGCAGAGAGGAAAGCACAACATCGGGAAAACAATAGGAGATAAACGGCCATGTTGAAAGACACAGGAAAGACATCTCCACATTTAAAAAGAATACAACGTCATATTGAGTCAGAGTGATAACATAACAGTTGATTCTGCATGGACCTCAATAGATGCTCCTGAGATGCAAACTGTCCTCATTACAGTGTTTCACGAGGGTGAAATATGCACTTTCGCCAGAGGCCAGTGATTTTTCACAGCTGTATTTGTTATTTGTGCGTGACCCTGCACCAACTCTCTGAAGCGCTGTGTTGATACCAAACCCCTTTATCCTTAAAACCCTCATCTTAGACAGCAGAGCGAAAGAAGTGAAAAAATGAACGTCAGTGGAGTGCCAATAAAGGTATGGCCTGTGCTCGCCGTACTTAAAATGGAAATCACTCGCAGCTCAGGAAATCATTTTTTTTTCTCCTCTTTTTGGTATGTGCTTAAGAGGCAGCGAGGAGAGACCACCCAACGTGCATCCGTCCCCACTAATAAGTAGCACATACCTCTGCTCTGGCAGGGAATTAGGGAGTGATTGCATGGCAGGGCCCAGCATTTGCTCACTGACGGCTGGGAATCCCCCAGCAAAGAGCCCCCCCTCTGTCCAGACGCCTGGCCGGTCAGCGCCTTCTCCTCCACCCCAATCCACATCCACAGAGCCGGGCCGCTCCAAAAACTGGGGGGCTTAGACCGTCCACATCGCCCAGCGACAGGGGACCGAGGGCTAGCAGCGGGGGGAGCTGTGTTTCTAACCCAAGGAGCATGAGTTATGCTTGCTCTGAGTGGAGGGTAAGGGTCCCCCAAAGGGCCATATTTCAGCAGAGAGGAAACAGAGGCCCTAGTCCCTGAGCCTCCGTTAACTCACTCACTTGCTTGCTCCCTCACTCCTTCACTCACTCGCTCCCTCGCTCCCTCATTCCCCCACTCACTCCCTCACTCCCTGCACCAGTCCACGTGCACTGAGAGGGGCTGAGGAGCAGCCGGTCCCTGCAGCAGTGCAACGAGGGCTCCTGCTCTGATGCCTTCACAAGCTGTGGTCCATCTTTAGCAGTAGGACACCACGCAGTGTTTTCCTTTGTGAAGAGAGACTGCAGGGTGTGTGGATGTCTGTAGCATCCACGAGACGGCTCGGGCACTGAAGGTCCATATTGACTCAATTGACGCAAACGCGATTTGACGCACAAATGACGGAGAAGCTCCCTCCAATATCCTGGCACACCACAAAAGGATTGCTTACTGAGAGGACCTTGTGCATTGTGCAACACACAATGTTAGATTAATGACTCGCTAACATTTTGTTGAAAGGAATGAAGTGAATTTAAATTTCTCTAAAAGTTAAAGAGCTAATGTTACGGTATTAATTTCCTCTCGAAACAGTGAGTGGGAAAATATCCATTAGCGAAATTAAGCACAGTTTCTAGGTAGCTAACATTGTGCAGCGTACAGTGTGGGGCCATAGTTAATGAACACTGCAGAGGGTGATATTTCATTATACAAATTAATGCTCACATTTTAATGGGAAAGTCACATAATGAATCTAGGCTTCAGTGACAGCAATTAGAGACACAGATTGTCCCCTTCTGGACAAGGCAGTATTTAGCAGTAAGCAGCTGTGTGTAAAAAATAAAAAAGGTCCTTACTCTTGACAACGGGTGTGCATGACTTGAGGGTGAAAAGAACCAGCACAGTTCACACTCACCTTTATTTAAAACGAGGGGACACGCGAGCCGGACTCCTCAGTTAACCTTCATGATGGAGAGCTTTGTCCCGGGGCTGTGTCAATGTGGGGACAAGGACCTGCCCCTTTTGGATTACACGGCGTATTTCACTGCTACATTATGGAGTGGTATGAAGGCTAGCTAGCAGCTGAGCCGGGCTGATGATTTGCAGTTGTTTCAGTGCATTACTAAGGTGCTGTGCGTTTTGGTCTTGGCAGAAATAATGTGTTCCGTGTAATAGTGTATACTACTAGACATGGCCATTTAGATTCTTTTAAAAAACGTGTTGGCCAGGGTTTTTTTTCATTCAAGATGGATTCGTGGTACAATATGTTCTCCATTTGGATGTTAGCATAAATAAAGCCAGTTACTATAGGTGTGAGGTAGAGCCTGCTGGATAGCTACTCTGGGTCTCAAGTCTCAGTCCAAATAAAACCCAAAAAGAGGCACTTGTTCCCCCTCTAGTCAATCTCCCCTCTCCCTACGGAATGCAAGCTGCCTTTTCACTATTATGTAAAGCCATATGGAAATTCATCTTAAAGTATGTCATATCTATTAACCATTTTAATTGCCCTTCTGCAGAGACTCTGGGTGTTTATTCTGAGTGGTTACTATGGAGTCGTGACAAATCGCACAAATCCAGATGAAATCAGTTTGAGCCGGACTTCTTCAAGTGCAGCTACCCACAGCACTGTTGTTTAAAAAATGAGAAAAGTTGGGAGATGATAACGCATAAGTACCATTCACCAGACAAAAGCCCTGCTGCATTTTCCCTGTCATACAGGAACAGATGGCAATTAGATATGTTTTTTTTTCCACACCATTTTTATTAAGTCAGTCTATCAACAACAGCAAGGGAAATCAAACATTCCCCTTTTTCTCTCTTAAATTATGAGAAATAGTCATTTCTCTACCTCTCTGCCTTGGCGATCCATTATGTTTTTCAGAGGTTGTGCTGTTTGTGTGGATATCAATTAAAAGTGGATTAACGGGTACATAATGACCTTTAGCAGTAAATTGTGTGTAATGTTGCAAGGCAGGATACAGTATATTCCCCAGATGTCACACATGCCCCTGACGTATGATGGAGCAGATGTCTTACTGAGCCCAAATGGTCCACAAAGAACACGCCACACACACACACTCACACACACACACACACACACACACACACACACACACACACACACACAAACACACACACAGAGAGAGAGAGAGAGAGAGAGAGACACACACACAGAGGGACTTATCATGCACAAATAGTTAACATACAACACTGCACAATGGATTATGTATCGTGTTGATTTCTCTCTCTCTCGCTCTCTTTGTCTAGATATAGGCATTTTTATGCCATGTTTATGTTTGTTTACATACATCTGTTTACTGACATGTGACGCACATCTTCAGCAGAGATCTTGGATAGCAACCTTACATGTGTATTTATTTTTCTCTGTCAATGTCTTAAACAATGACTCTGAGCTAGCTCACAATGTGAAAAAAGGAAAGAAAAAAGCAGATCACTCTAATTTGGCTTTAATTTTGGGCCCAGAATATAATTTTGTCCAGTTAAAGGAATTGAGAATGATCATTTGCATCAGGGACGTTTCCTTATTAAATCAGGCCAAGCCCCTGTTATCCTGCTCACAGGATAAGCACTTATTGGGTTAAAAGCTCATCTCGTATGGTTTATTTTAAATATAATCCTCAAACGCACTCTTGTGTAAAAGAATAATAAAAAAAAGCAGCTCTGGTCCTCTTGTCTTGCCTTCTCAGTCATTCCCTCTGCCTCACTTCTTTTTCATTTTTTCTTTCTTTCTTTCCTTCTTTCTTTCTTTCTTTCTTTCTTTCTTTCTGTGGTATCAATATTGTATTGAGTTTGTGTTTGTGCTCCTTTATTTGGTAGCTGTGCAGTGGGTCTGCAGATCTTCGAGTCTTTTTCTGGAATGGTGCCCTCCAAATAATGATAAATTACTTGAGCAGTATGCCATTTGCTAATTATATCCATGATTTACTACAGAGCAAGACTTAAATCATTCAATTCAGTCTTGCGTAACAATGCAATATTTTTTTTTCAGGTTAAAAATGGTTTCCATGTGTATAATCTAAACATTTTATTGCTATATATACACGCACACAATACTTGACAAACATCCTTTTATTTTTGGATTTTTCCATTCCTCTCCCCTCTCGGCTGTGGCTGCTGCCACAGCATTTAATTCCGGGCGTGTTACCATGGTTAAAAATCAAGCTTAGCATTTTGTTTATTGCTTATTGATTGCAAATCTGGCTTTAATTTTGGCTATACTATAATTGCTAACAGGATATGTTTTATGCAAAAATATTGAACTATCGTGTACAGAAACAGTGGTTCCCAACTGGTATAACTGTTGTCAGTTCTCTTCACAAACCCCATGCTTTACACCATATTTCCTGGTACATCTTCTACACAGTACTGCAATGCATCTCCACTGTTTTCAACCAAAACTAGTCATGACTAGTCATCTCATCTTCAATGGAAGTTAGGTGCAGTAACCATAGATAATTCCTCCAGTACATTTGAAGGATTTACACCACATAGCCTTGGCTAGCTTTCCTGTGCTACAGTCAGAAAGTATCATCAACTGTCCAAAGAAGCAACCATGACTTCCATGGTAGCACACTTGACCTCCATCTTATGATGAGACAATCCAAAGACAAAACCGAATGAAAAGAAAGTAATACAAATAATGATTATTAAAAAGTAAGCAAGGCTATGAAATGACTAAAGATGAGCGAAGATATATTTTGAGGATTTGAATAAACAATGTTAGAAAATTGAACTGAGGCAAATGCGTTGCAGACACTTCTGTCTCGAAATATAAAGCTGGTTATGCTTTTGATGCAGTTACACATTCAACTTGTTATATTCTAAGAGCGAGAATGTCTGTCTGTTATGCATTTCATACTGTTCAAATGTACTAATTCACATATTGGAACAGGTCTTAGGTCTCTGAGAAGAATGCCCATGTGTTGCGCATATGCACACTTGTGTGTGTTTGTCTCATTTATATTCTTCTCTCAGCCCTAAACGAGGGGCTTTCTTCGTCCACATTTGGGTCCAAGAGGTCAGAGTGCTTTCCCCCGGGAACAGAGGGCTTCTGCTGAACGTGATTTATCCTTTCCATGATAAACTGCAAATAGAGAGCGTCCGAGAAATCACTGCCTCACCGCCAAGACAGACTCCTGACAGCAAACCAAGGCCAAGGGAAAGAGAGGGGGAGAGGGGGGGGGGAGAGAGAGAGCTGGAGAAAGAGAATGAGGGAGAGCGAAAGAGAAAGAGAGAGAGAGAGAGGACACCAACAGGCAACAGCGGGCTTCCACCGGCGCACAATCCCCCATGCAAACAGAGATAACATCCAGACAGTTTTGTTGTCAGCTGAAAATATGATCTCTGTAGTGGACTGAAGGCACCATATGGTGAAATGTTTTTTATTGCACCGACGTGAGTGATGGCTCACTTGGCAGAGCTGGATCGAGCTGGATTCACCCGCACTGAAAACCTACCCAACACCCCAACGCCCCCCCCCCCCCCCCCCCCCTTCCTGAATGTAAGCTGATGCACGAACTGTTTATTGAGTGATGAGCACTGTTGAATGTTAAGGATCTTAGGCTGTAGAGTTGTTGTAATGATGTTATCTTCCTTTCTCTCTCTTCTCCCCTGTCTGTCTCTCTCTCTGTCTCAACATCAGGTGAGAAGCCGTACAGATGCCCTCATTGTGACTACGCTGGCACCCAGTCTGCCTCGCTCAAGTACCATCTCGAGCGCCACCACCGTGAGCGTCAGAACGGCGGCGGTGGCCCCTCGGCCAACCACCCACCCACCTCCTCCTCCTCCTCCTCCTCCTCTGAGCACAAGGAGGACCATGGCAAAACCGGTGGCGCCGTGTTCGCCCGGCCTGACGTCCTGCGCGGCGTCTTCAAAGGCATGATGCCCACCAGCCTGGACTTCCGAGGCGGCCAGCTTATGCCACACCAGTGGGCCCCACCCAGCATGCTCTCCCCCAGAGAGAGAGAGCGAGAACGGGAGAGAGAGCGCCATGGCCTGGGTGCCGACACCACCTCCGAGACGGTGAAGAACCAAGAGGCCCCAAACACCGGCGACAGCCCAGCCAGCTTCTCTGACCTGGGGAGGGCCTACCAGAGTATGGTGGGCAACGGAGTGAACTTCCAGGGTTCCCTGCAGGCCTTCATGGACAACTTTGTCCTGAGCTCCCTGAAGAAGGAGAAGGACATGCGGGAGAGCCAGCTGCAGAGCCAACTCCAGGCCCCGCCTCCGCCTCAGCACTACAGCCTGGAGAGCGGCGAGCCCAAGGCCAAGAGGAGCATCAACAACGAGGGCAGCGGGAACCTGGAGGAGAAACACGCCACTAACGCCAAGCTTTCCGAGGGTAAGGGCAAGCCCCAAGCCCGCTCCGAGTACGAGCAGCCCCTGGATCTGTCCGTCAGGCCCGACACCATCTCCCTGCCCGGCTCATCCATCACCGTCCAGGACAATGTGACGTGGCACAGCTGCCTCTTCTGCTCCTTCACCACCGCCTCCATGGAGCTGATGGCGCTCCACCTGCAGGCCAATCACCTGGGCAAGCGAGGCGCTGTGACCAGCGAGGGCAACGAAGCCTCCCACACCCTTGGCGGCAAAGGCCCCCTGGTGGCTCCTCTGTCCCTTCTGCACCACCACGAGGGCGCCGCCTCCAGGGAGAGGGACGTGGAGTCTGGGGATCTGAAGAGCGCCTGGTCCAACCACATGGAGCAGCCCCCGCACAAGACCTCCATGGGAGACTTCTCAAGTGACTTCTACAAACCCTTCGGAACCCTGTTTGACAGCTCTGCCCGGGGCTCCCAGGGGCCGCTGGGATTCCTGGAGCAGCAGCAGCAGGCACAGGCGGGCGACGTGGGCGGACCTGGTGGACCAGGCGGCCCTGGTGGCAGAGCCTCCCTGGACGAGCTCTCGGACAAGGCCTCCTGCGGAGAGATGGAGGCGCCCGAGGAGCACGGCCAGTCCGACGGGGAGGAACCCTGCAAGGAGGAGACCCCCAGCGCCCCCACCTCAACCAACACCGCTGAGCGACCAGCCGGCTTCAACCACCACCACGAGGAAGAGGACGAGGACGAAGCCGAGGCCGAGCATGAGGAGATGGAGATGGACGACGATGACGACGACGACGATGACGACTCCCTGCCCACGCAGGTGCCACTGCGCAATGAGTCACCGCTGCTGTCCGTTAAGGACGCCCTGAGATCCAAGGGCTCGGCGGGTCCCCATAGCCACCGTGCAGGGCCCTCTCCCCCACAGCCCCCGGCCCTGGAGAAGCAGTGGCACCAGCAGCAGCAGGCGGGCATGGGTCTCCTT
>NC_137927.1:23758315-23765815 GCF_963457725.1 Sprattus sprattus
CCTCTGCCTACCACAGCTGAGGGGAGGGGGTGGGGGGTGGAGTTGGAGCAGGGCAGGGCAGGGCAGGGCAGGGCAGGGCCTGGCCGAGGGCGAGGGTGAAGGGGCAGCCTGTCACGTGAGGTGAGTGGGCTTGGAGCGCCGCGTGCCTTGCCTGGGGGCTGACGTCCTCCCCTGTCACAGATGCACTTCCAGTGTACACACAGACACACACACACACACACACACACGTCACAGATGCACTTTCAGTGTACTGTGAGGAGAGGTGGACCCTGCACCCTCCACTGACTTTTACCACACCATCAACACATTCCTCTGGCCCGGACCGTAGAGGACACAGAGGGGCATTAAACAGAGACCGCAGAGAGAGAGCGCAGAAGCGGGGAAGGAGGGATATTTGCTCTGCTAGAAGGGGACTGATGCCGTCATACACTACATTCATATACTGACACTTTCTTCGAGGGCTTTGGTAGCTACGGCAATATACTTGTGTGTAACATGTATGTGTGTGTTTTTGAGTGTGGACATGGACGTGCATGTTTACGTGTGTGTGTTTGTGGGGGTGCACGCGTAGTTATGTGGGGGGTTCTGACCTGTGTGTTCAGAGTTCATAAGGGGCAGGACACCCCCTGGTGGAAAGGCTGTGAAGCCTACTCCCTCTCTGCTCCTGGTGTGCCCATTCCCACATTCACCCGGACCTCAGAGAGAGAGAGAGAGAGAGAGAGAGAGAGAGAGAGAGAGAGAGAGAGAGAGAGAGAGAGATGTTATCACTCAGAGAAAGAAATATATTTGTCATTCCAGACCAGTACAAACCCACTCTGCAATGTTGCATTTTATTTAACTGTTCTCAGGAAAAGACAAGAGGCAGCTGCGTTGACTTATTCAGTGTACAAAGCCCCCAGAATACCACACAATACGTTCACCATATGCAGCTCAGGATGAGCAGGAGCATGGGAGAGGAGAGGAGAGGAGAGGGAGAGAGAGGAGCGAGAGAGAGGAGTGGAAAATCAAGGGGGGAAAAATGGAGAAGGAAACGAAACAGGGGAACACAGATTGCTCCTGTCAGGAACACAAACTATGTCAGAGAGAAAAAAAAAAAATATAAAGCAAAAAAAAAAAAGGAAAAGAAGAAAGAGGTAAATGTATTCAAGCCCCCCTGGTATTTTTAGCCTGTTCGTGGAGCAGTCTCCGACAGAGTCAGTCTGCTTGTCAGGACTCGTGGGAGTCTTCTACTGGATGATGGTGGAGTTGAGGGGGGGGGGGGCTCGAGTGGGGATGTTGATGGTGGTGGTTACGGGGTACTTTGGAGGGTAGAGAGAGGAGAGGGAGGAGGGAAGAACAGGGGCGGTCGGCGGGTCGAGGCCACTCAGCTGTCTTCTTAGCCGTGAACACGGCCATGTCACCGGTGGCCAATTACCTCCGTCAAGGGGGCCACGGGTGGAGACGCCGCCTCTCCCCCCTGCCCACCCCCACCCCCCTCTTCCTCCCTCCACCCTGAGGGACTTGACCTGGGGCTCTTGGAGGTCATGTGCCGGGGCTCACGCGGCCTGTCAGACAAGGAGAGGTGCTCACGCCGCAATCGCACTTTAAAGGCGGCGAAGGCAGCGGCGTAATAGAAGGATCATATGTGTGCATCCCTTGGAACAGGTTCTTTGGAGCTAGTATGATAATTAAAGACATATGGTGCTGACACCAGACAGAGCGAGCGCGCAGATGCACAGGAACAGAGCCTGCATTAGGGGCCTCCTCGGCTTCTACCACGCATAAGAAAAAGAGGAGGGGGGCCCCCCCACACACACACGCACACCACACACACATATGCACATACGCACACCACACACACATATGCACACACGCACACCACACACACACACACACACATGCACGCGCAACACACACACACACACACACACACACACACACACACACACACACACACACACACACTGCCACAAACAAACGGAGGTTCACACAGAAGCTCTCAGACATGTGAGCAAACACCTACACAGTAACATATACACACGCATCCCTCTGTGGGTTTGTGTGTGCTGTTTAACCATTTCAACCAACTCATTCTCCCCACTGCAACTTCACATAGTCAAGCACACACACACAGACACACACGTACACACCCACCCACCCACCCACACACACAGAAACACACATGTGTATACACAAATTAGCACTTTTTTGATCTGAAGTCTCTGAAGCATGGTTTAGACAAACAACGCTCATAGCCACACAGGCATGCAAAATACAATGACACCCTCCGAGGCAAATGCATTATTGCCCCTCTTGTCATCTTAACGGTGCTTTCAATTTGCAGTACAGTGATTACTGCAGCCAGCTAATTCCTAAACCGAAACTATTATGAGACGGAGAGAGAAAAAAAGAGGGAAGAAAGCAGTGGCAGCATTCCTTTTTAAAACGGAGAGATCTTTGATATCTTTGTTGTTGTCGTCGTCTTTCTCCACCCCCACCCACCCACCGCACTGCCTTTTTTTTCCCCTCTTCCTCGCATTGAGAAGAAATGTACACACTTAAAAACACGAGGCTAGGATGAAACCTGGTAATTGCCAATAATACTGTCCTCATCAGGTGGCTAATTACCAGTGATATGGCCCGCGCAAGAGTCTGTTAGCACACACGGAGGCCCCCGCTCAGGCTGCCAGAGACGAGTGTGCCTTTCCCAGCGTTCCCCCTACCCATTAGTGCCGTTAGTATGGGCAACAGCATCAGGGTCAGTCAGAGAGAGAGAGAGAGAGAGAGAGAGAGAGAGAGAGAGAGAGAGAGAGAGAGAGAGAGAGAGAGAGAAAGAGAGAAAGAGAGAGAGATGATTCTGAGATGATGCAGACGAATGTCAAGGTGAACCGCAGTTCATGGCAGTGACTGGTTCCTTCAGGCCTGCGACGGCACAAAGTGCTCGGCAGCACAGGATTCATGGCGGTCGCCATATGTCCCATGCTGCCCCGTCCTCACAGTCGCTCTCTCGCTGCGTGTCAGGCCTGAGCTCCTGAATGAAGAGGAGCTCCTGATGAGACAGAGGCCGGTTTATCTCTTCTCTGCCCGCCTGCCCGTCCTCTCTGTCTCCGTCTCTCTGTCTCTCCGTCTCTCTCTGTCTCTCCGTCTCTCTCTCTCTCTCTCTCTCTGTCTCTCTCTCTCACTGTCTTTTCTCTGTGGTTCTCTCCTTCCACATTCCGCCCCTCCAATCTTTCCCAGCACACAGGCCATGGGAGTGAAGTTCTCCCGTGATTAAAGCATCTTGCTCTTGATGTTTTTCCTCTTCCTTTCCCTCTCTCTCTCTCTTTTCTCTCCCTGAGTCTTTGAGGCGACAGACAGCGCTGGCGATGCGTGGCTCTGTCTATTATGCCAATGCGAGAGATGGCGGGGCGAAGCCAAGGTGCTATTTCACATGTTCAATATTACCATTTTAACTTGTGGTGAGGTGAATTAACGCCTTGTCACTCAACAGCACACATACTACTTTCAAAGAGCAATTAATTGTAATAGCTGTTGTCAAGCCCACTGGATGGTACCTGTTGCTTTCTCGGCACAGCTGTGAGATCTCTAAAAATATTTTTCCCCTGCTAATTTCCCCCTGATATCAACTTCTCAGTGCTGAAAGCCTTTGAAAGGGTTCCTAATCTCCCCCCTCTCTCTCACTCAGTCTAATACCTTGATGATGTAGGCTCCATAATTTCCTAGAGGAAAAAAAAGAGGAATCATCGAGTGAATGAAGTATCAAGTTCCCCGTGAAAAGAAATGGAAAGGAATATGCGATGCTAACGACTACAAAACAATTATTCTATTCATTATATTAGACGTGCAGGGGGGGGAGGGGGAGTTGTGTGTACCCATGGGAGCTTGGGAGTTTGCAAAAAAGTGACTCTTCACATTGGTATGGTAATCATTGTTTATATGCACAAATATTCCTGTACATGTTTTTTGCTCAATAGCAGAGAACTTTAAAGCAGGCCTTAATGAAGTGGGTTTCTGAGCCAATGTATTTTGATATGAGGTTGCCTCCCCCACTTGTTATTTTACTGTTTGTTTTGCGGAGCGCCGCCGACTTTGTTCAGAGTGAGGTTCTCCTCTCCTGCTCCGCACTGCTCCTCCCAAGGCGCTCTTAGATGTTAGGCGCTGGTCTCCAAGGAGTTGTACTGATAAAATAACACTTCACGTAGTCGCACAGGTACACCACACAAAAGCACACTCTGTCTCTCTCTCTCACACACACACAGATAGAGACACACACACACACGTACACACACACATAATAACTATACTTACACACATGCCTGTGAGACAGTAATGAGAGAACATACCCCAGCTTCAAGGTAGAGAGAGAACCTGAGACAATGTGGGAGAGCAAGGAAGAGAAAGGGAGTCATATTTTAAAAGAAAAATCCCACAACTCTGTGTGAACTTTGTATTTTGCCTTTTATTTAACATCAATGGTAGACTATATACCGTAGGTAATAAAAAAAAACAAATGCAACCTAACCCTACCAAGCAAACAAGCAAACAGAGGCAGAACGTGGTGTCTGTGCATCTTTGGAAAAAGTAGTGCAGCAAATTACAAACAAATAACTCGCATTGCTCCTGCCTCTCGTGGTAGCGCGAAGGAAGAAGGCAGACCAATAAAGCATGTTTGATTTAAACATCAAAAGGAAGGAGGGAGCAGAGGAGAAAAAAAAAAGTTCCAAAGAATAAGTAAAAAAAAAAAAAAAAAAAAAAAAAGAAATGCACGAAGGAATAAGCCCAAAACATTATACCATTAGCTGTTAAAAAATGCACTTAATGCCTCTGTAGAGATGGAAATAAATAGCACGCGCGCTCGCATTGTTCCCCGCAAATCCCATAGACTGGATTTAGAATGGTGCATTGTTTATTAGGGAAATATGGGGGGAGGTGAAATGGCTGTTGCTCTAATTGCAGTAATTTAATCAGGATTAGAAAAGGTTACCTGCATGAGGCAGCGGCACAAACTCTGCAAGGACATGCACGCTTGAACGGATCAGCGTGTCACTATATGTTTATTTCTCTTAAAATCCTCTGTCTCTGTGATGAGATATTAGCTCTGCAACAATGATGCTTCTCTTGGAATGAGCAAACAGAATGTTCTATTGTTTCCCTTCTCTTTTCCCTCCCTCACCCCCCCCTCTCTCTCTGTCTCTCTCTCTTTCTCTTTCATTTGTATTCTCTCTCTCTCTCTCTCTCTCTCTCTCTCTGAGCCCTGTTAAATAGGAAGCAAAGAGAATCCATTTTAATCTGATTAATAACTTGGTTGATCACATATAACCTAATTTTCATTCAGTGCTGCCCTTGTCCGCGGAGTCATATACAAAATGACCTTTGAGTCACCACAGCGATCATAAAGCACAATAAGCGCCATTGTACTGTCAAAAAAGCTGAAGATGTTTTACATCATTACAAAAATTTAATGTTCCGTCTTTTTCAAACGTGATGCTTTCCACAAAAGGCCACCTTCCAATTGCAGGCCATTAGGCCGAGACTCGAGTTTCCTTGGGCCTGGGAGATGGGAACAACTTTTCCCCTGCTTTCGCAGTAATATGAATCGTCCTTTTAAAACAGATATGGTTACATATTAGTTTTGAAAGGTACAGTAACTGCTCAGCCTTAGCTGTCTCTAACAGTGGAGCTTTTGTTTCCTGACAAACCTAATAACTGGCCCTTGATCCTATTTTACCTCACTCACTTATACACACACACATGCACGCAAATACAAAGACGCCACACACACACACACACACACACACACACACACACACACACACACACACACACACACAGTGATCACAGTTGGTCACAGTTCAAGGCCAGCAAGCTGCAGAGATTTAGTCAGCTATCTTATTTAAGAGACATGATTTCATGGCTGTAAAGGTCTTGGGTTAGCTACTCAAATCAGAATTTTCTGTGAAAACATTGTTAGAATTAATTATAGAATAGAATAGAGTAGAATAGAGAGCACACTCAAAGGTGGATATTGCCGTCCAACACAGTCAAACACCCTCTGGAACACACTCATATCCCCCATCGGACACACACACACACACACACACACACACACACACACACACACACACACACACACACACACACACACATACACACACACACACACACACACACACACACACGCACACACAGACACTCACTCACACACAAACAAACAGGAAATGAGAATAAAATATGTATGAAGTGGGCTGAAGTCTGCATACACCCATATGTTTCACCACTGAAACAGCTTGCTATGAGCCTCACAGTAATGTGATGTGAGCTCAGTATACAAAGACGAGTTCTCATTATGAATATAATATAATTTGTATTATTTTTATTATTATTGTTATTGTTTTTATAATTAATAATAGTATTAATAATATAGTAATTAATAATAATAGTATTATTACTATTTTTATTAATATTAGAAATTGCTTGTTTGATATGCTACCTACCAGTATCAGCTGAAAACCAGTGACCAATTTCATTATCATGTGAGGAATGTTTCTTTCTCTCTGCTCTCTGAAAGGGAAACTTGTTTTGCTGTTTAATTATCTGTCCTGGAGAGGAGGCCTGCCTGCCTGCCTGCCTGGCGAGGATGGATTCTGTGCATGATTCATTGGGCAGAAATTCTTGTAAAATCTGGCCCAGCATGCATCAGTTTCCAGAAATTGTAAGAACTTTATGGTTTATAGTTTTTATTAGACCCGGCAGGGGGAAAAAAAGGTTGAAGGATTAAGCAGTGGATTAACACCATACTTTAAGATAAATCTTTTTTAATGTGAAACTTCATCCTTGCTCATTCTGGGAAAGCACTCTTATTAACCACTTTATATCACCCTTTGTGTCCCATTTTTCCTGCCCAACTTGAAGCGCACAGCTTTTTTTTTTTCCTGACGAGCTCTGTGCCACTTTTTTTGTTTTCGTCAGCTACACAAACACATTCTTTAAGCTTTTAAACACAGAACAATAGGCGAGCACATAGCTGTGCACATTAATGCTTTTGTAAATGGAGGGGAAAAAAGCAGGAGAGAAAAGAGATAAGCAGAGCTTGGCTGTATTGCCCCCCCCCCCTCCCCCTCCCCACACACACACACCATCTCTGTTCCATCCATGCAAGGCAACACCCCCACCCCCCCTCCAACACACCACCAGCAGTACCCTAGCAGCTTTTAAACTAAAAGAAAAAAATAAAGCTAAACCAATCTCTCCTCCTCATCATCAAATCCTGGCTGATCAGTATGCCACTGACGCCAACAGACAAACATCATATTCAGACTCTCAGTATCTAATTGACTGCATAAGGATTGGTCACACTTTTTAAGTAGCGTTCCATAATGGATTTCCATGTTTGTTGCGCTTTAAACGGCCGCTTCAAATGGATGGCAAAACGTCCCTTTATTACTAAAAAAACAACAGGGCTCTCTCTGTCTCGCACTGTCGTTTTTTCTTTTCTTTCTTTCCTCCCTTTCTTCCTTGTAA
>NC_137927.1:23768315-23770815 GCF_963457725.1 Sprattus sprattus
AATGCAAAGACAGCAGTATTGGATATTACACCTTGGAGCTGACGCACAGAGACAAAGCACAAAGAGGAAAAGTAATGATCATATACAAATATCAATATGGAAAGGGGTCAATGATAAAGAAGATGTATAGCTATTGATGTTTAAATAACTGTAGCGTCAGGGAATGAAGAAAAAATAAAGAACAACAAGGAAGGCATAATATATTTTCTTCGGAGTCTGAAGTGGGAAAAAAGCAGTTAATCGAATATGCTCAAGAAGAGGCATGGGGAATCATGCTCGGGCTAAGATAAAAAAAAACACACAAACGCTCTCAATGCCTTGTGAACAAAACCATAAATAAATATATAATCAGTTAGCATTATGCAGGTTCGCGGTGAAAAGCATTATCTGTCTGCCGTTGCCTGCTCAAGAAAAAGAACATTTGACAGTGCAACTCCCCGATGGAGAAAAAAAATGGGGAAAAGTTATGACTTCAAAAGTGTTTACTCCCCGTGTTTTTTTAATTTGTCTGGGCATATGCAGTTTATTTGCATTTCAAATGCGTGTATTTGAAGCAGGTGGTTTAAATGCCAAGATACGAATTGATGACAATCACCTCTACCACCAGCGTCAAGGGAACTGTGCTCACGGCTGACATTAAAACTAAACGAACAGCAGCTAAACAAACACATAAGAATATAACTCAGAACCTACACACACACACACACACACACACACACACACACACACACACACGCACCCACACACACACACACCCCTCCAACCTCTCTCCCTCCTCCACATCTCACTCCTATCACCACATCCGAGCCAGCCGCAACTCTTTAATATTCATGCACATTTAAATATCAGGGCATATAGAGATGGATCGACAGCTGCGTGTTTAAACAGACAGTGGCTCCGCAGTAAAAAGATAGAGGAATATGAAGAAGGGGGGGGAAATGTGGAAAAATAAACACAGCAAAGCTTGAGAAAAGATAAATCTACTCAGCCATGAACGGCAGAGCCACATCCCCCCCCCCCCCCCTCCACCTCCATCCCCAGCCCCCCTGCCTGCCGACCCACCCCCTACTGTCGTTGCCATGCCTCCATATTCATTTCTGTAATTTACAGTAAATCCAATAGCTGTCAATCACGAATTAAAAACTTCAGAATTTACAACAGGAGGAAACAGCTGCTTCTACATTTACAGCAAGACCACTCTAAAATATTAAAGACATGTCACCGAGCGCTGGGCGGCCCTACATCCGCGCGGCCATCTGTTTTCTATTAAAACATTACACCGAAAACGCCGCTATTTCCATGCTTTTAGATCAGTACAGGAAAGCAGGGCTGACAGTAAAGCCCACCACTGTGATTAGATTTTATTCACAGCCTCTTACTGAGTGTCAGGAAAGGGGGGGGGGGGGGAAATAGAGGGATGTTGAAAAAAAAAAAAAAAATCACCAGCAAGGGAACACCAAGGTCACATGTTAGGTGACCCAGACGAGTTGTTGATGGATCTTGGATAGAGGGCCCGGCACATTCTGTATATCAAACATAACAACCTGATATCTTCTCCTCATGTGTCTGTCTAAGGCTCTGTGTGAGGCTGCTGCTGTGGACATTGAAGGCTACAATGGAAGTGATTCTATGACATTTGAGGCCCCAGTGTGCCCGCTTAGAGTATTGAAGTGCTGCATATGTATCTGTGTGTGTGTGTGAGAGAGAGAGAGAGAGATGGAGAGAGAGAGAGAGAGAAAGAGAGAGAAAGAGAGAAAGAGAGAGAGAATGAGAGAGAGAGAGAGAGAGAGCAGGGAAGAAGAGAGAGCAGGGGAGAAGAGAGAAGGGAGACAGCCTGGCTTCTGAAAAAGACATGCTGAAATATTCAGTTACAGCGGCATCGGCTGTAAGAATTATGGTCAGTGTCAAAGGTAAACAATTACAACATCGTGAGTCACTTTTTGGAGCGGGGGCAAAGGAAGATCATTTCTCCATCTTTAATAGGTAATTTCCTTTGTCTTCTGAGTGCTATTTCACATGTTGCCTTTCACCGGGTGGTCCAGTGAAAAAAAAGGGGGCTCTTGGCTCAGGCCTTAGGATCAACGTTCAGTCAAATGTTGTATTCAGAGCAGAAGCGAGTACCGCGTGCTCACTGCAGTGTGCAAGGCAGAACATATTTGGCTAATTTGATGCATTGATGAGTTTTTTTCTCCTTTTTTTTCGCTGTCCAGAAGAAAAACCAAAACAATGTGAACAACAAAAAAAGGAAAATGTGTCACTTTTAATTTAAGAAGTTTTGTTTGGGAGTGCAGAGAGCTTTGCATACATCAGGGGGCTCTGATGTCATCGCTTTTGTGTGAATCATTAGGATATCAGTGTACTGCCAGTGACAGAGAGACTCTGATTAACAAGCTCTCTGTTTTTCCTCCTGTGTTTTTTTACCCCTTAAATGAGAGCTCCCGCTGCTCAAAGCGACATCTCCCTCTCTCCCACTCGCTCTCCCCTTGTCTCCCTCATCCTC
>NC_137927.1:23778315-23795815 GCF_963457725.1 Sprattus sprattus
TGTAGAGAGAGAGTAGAGAGAGAGAGAGAGGAAGAGAGAGAGAGAGTAGAGAGAGAGAGTAGAGAGCGAGAGAGAGGAAGAGAGAGAGAGAGGAAGAGAGAGAGAGTAGAGAGAGAGAGAGAGAGGGGAAGAGAGACTGGGGAGAGGAAGAGAGAGAGAGAGAGAGAGAGAGAGAGAGAGAGTAGAGAGAGAGGGGAAGAGAGAGGGGAGAGAGAGAGAGGGGGGGGAGAGAGAGAGAGAGGGAGAGAGGGGAGGAGAGAGAGGGAGAGAGGGGGAGAGAGGGGGAGAGAGAGAGAGAGAGAGAGGGGAAGAGAGGAAGAGAGAGAGAATAGAGAGAGAGAGAGAGAGAGAGAGAAAGGGGGAGAGGAAGCGAGAGAGCGGTGCAGGGAAAGAGGGAAGGATTTCTCACTGCGAGAAGTGCGGAGTGATAGTGCCCGCACTCGTCTCTCATCCCTCCATTCTCAGAGGAACCCCCGGGCCAGAGGCCTCTGGTTCCCACAGACTGCCCGCTGCGAAAAGGTGCATAATTACTCTTAAGAAGGTAATAGTGTCAATTTAATGCCCCTCTCTCCACATCTCTCACTCTGGGGAACAAAGAGCTCTCTAAGGCTGGCCTGACAGCTGTCCTCCATGGCCCGTTCTCCCACCATAACCGCTTTCAGCGAGATGATCAGCACGCTCAAGAGAGGGAGAGAGAGAAGGAGAGGGGAGCAGGGCGGAAAGAAGCGGTTGTACTTATCAAAAAGACATCTCTTGTTACAGTTTTGCTTTATTTCGCATCAAATACACTGCTCTGTCTGCTTTCCTTTGTAGCTGGGGAAAGTTCACCCTGCTGGTATAGAGCACACACACACACACACACACACATGCACACAAACTCAAACACACTCACTCTCAGATTCACACACACACACACACACACACTCTCTCACACACACTCTCTCACACACACACACTCGTCTCGAAGTCAAGAGACGTCTCATTATTGGAAAAATTTTCAATAAATCAATGTGACTTTAAACACATTTCCCCTGTGACATCCCTGACCTGATAAGAACTGAGCTAATCTCTTTTGAGGCTGTCGGAGTGCTTTGAACAAAATCTAGTTCGCATCTATCAGCAAGGTTATTTGTCAATGACTTATAATCCCAGGTAAATTTCACTGGTTTTATATTAGAAACAGCTAATGGTTCTCATGTCTGAAGTTTCTCAGGCTTGGGAAAAAGAGCGGAGATTGAAGTGGAACAAAAGGAATGTTATGGATCGGCCTGCCAAAACACAATGGGAGTAGAAAGTGAACAAAACAGGATAATTGTCGGGGTAACTGCAGAATTTCAAGTAGAGCAGCGAATGTACCTATTACTTCCTTATCGCTTTCTATCAGTTAATACTTCCACATTCTTTTATTGTCATTATGATTTATGTATTGATACTACTACATTCATTCCTGATTTTGCTACTACTGTAGCACTGTGACTATTACTATTACTACTACTGTTACTACTTATTCTACTACTACTACTACTACTACAACCACTACTACTACTACTACTGCTACTGCTACTACTACTACTACTACTGCTACTACTAACATTTCATCATACCACTACTACTACTACTGCTGCTGATGTTATCATGAGCTGTACTCTTAGTATATCTGCAGCTTACAACTAATTGTAGTAATTCAGCTTTTTGTATAACCAAGTAAAGCTGCTGCCTTTCTTTCCCACCATTTCTAAGAGTAGTTCTTCTGGGCCCACACGCTGTTCCGTAGTGGTTTTGCTTTCAGCTTTAGAGACCTGAGAAGCAGACACCCTTGGTAATCTGCTGAGTAGGAGGAGTTTGATGTCCGTAAGTCTTAATATCACTTAAGCCCTTCTTGACGGCCACACAGTAGAGCTGTGCCACTCCCTTTCCTCTCTTCCTCTCTCTCTCTCTCTCTCTCTCTCTTTCTCTCGCTGTCTTTCCTCTGTCCTTCCCACCACTATACCCATACCTTCAAGAACAATCCCTTTGCACACAAGCAGATTTACACCTTGTATTCCTGCAGCGGGCTGCAAGCAGGCTGAGAAGGAAAGCAATAAGCAAGGAGACTTGACCTACTTGGTAATTTATGAAGGCTCAATTAGAGGAGTACACAAAGTAATGGCGCTCCAGAACGCATGTGTCCAGCACATTGTTGATATGTTCTGTCTGCGGGTATTAGAACAGTGCGTCCAGGCTTCATAAACAGGGTTCAGGGATGAATAATTGATATGTGAAGATTTGCGTTTTGACACCAGTGCAGTGAGCGCTGCCTATTCTATTCATCAAGTGGGCTGAGCACCCCCTGTTCTTCTCCTACATATTCATAAATAAGAAACACGGCTTTAAATTGATACGTCACTTTCCTCCTATCAGGACACATCCCCACAGATGTATATACAGTGACAAGAGAGAGAGAGAGAGAGAAAGACAGCGAGGGGAGAAAAAAAAAACGTGAAGTCTGGGACTTCACGTTTTTTTTTTCTCCCCTCGCTGTCTCTCTCTCTCCCTGCTTTTTCTTTTTTTTTAAGTCAGAAAGCTCTCTTTTTTATATCTACTCCTTGAATGGATTTCCCTTGTCTGTGCGAGGCAGCATGGAAAACTCATGCCATAGCTGTCAGCTCCAAACAGAGCCTGGGTCTCTGAAGAGCATTTCTTGATCTCACGCAAGTGTTTATGGTTGTGTCAAATGAAAGGGGACTTGCCGTAAGTGCTTACCCGGGCACGTAAATAGTTTGACATTTTGTTCTCTAACAACGTCTTACTTCTGCTGGTGCAGTAAATAAGGGAAGCTAAACAATGGCACTGTCTGCAATCAGACTGCAGATCTGAATATGTGATTTGTTACAAAGGCATGTTTCATTTGGTTTCATCTGTTCTCTGCACATTTCTGCTTAAGGACATCAGACTTTCTTTTTTTTTCATTCTATTACTGATTTCATATGTGCACAGGACTGGGAATTGCATTTGCAGCCCATTTCAACAGTGTCTGTATAGCATGTGTGTATGAGTGAGTGAGTGAGTGTGTGCGTTTGTGTGTGTTTGATAGATATACAGTCGAGAGGTAAAAAGAGAAGTGAGCTATGAACAGAGATGGATATGGTTAAGTATTGGTTTAGGTCTATTGCAGGCAGGTAGGATAAAACATTTGTATGTGACAGAGCTCCGCTTGCCTTCTCTCTCTCTCTCTTTGTCTCTCCATCTCACTCACTCACTCCCTTAATTACTCACACTTAGACATATGCACTCTCATGCTACATACTTCCAGCACTCTGTAATGTGTGATATAATTCCACATGTATCCATTCTCCCAGGCTGAAGCTGTAAATTAAAACCCAAGTGAGGGAGAGAAAGGGAAAGGTCCAGAGGGGTTGCTGAACCCTCAAACAAAAAGCAAAGGTTTAGTGCCTGGTGACAGGCTTAGAGAAGAGGAAAGATCCAGGCTTCAAAAGGGGCCTGGAGGTTACTGGGTTGCCATAGAAAAAAATGCATACGGTAGTATGCATATTGACACTGTTAATTTTATCCTGAAAAGAAAAATGGGCTCCTTTGAATATGACATTTTCTCCTTTCAACTGTAGTTTTAGACGTTCCTCATAGCCTACATTTGCAATTGTTGGGCATTTCCGAGGTAAGCCCATGCCAATAGTGTAATAATCTGCATTTAAAGAATGCTATTAGATACAAGTGAGGGTGTACAGTATATGACTGCATTAACTTATTAAGGGGGCTGGAGAGAGAAACAGAGAACAAAAAGAAGAGGAAGAAAGAGAGAGCTGTTGCATTGCTGAGGGGTGAAGAGCAGGCCTGGTGAGTGTGGGGGGGGGAGGACGGAGCGCTGGGACAGAGGTGACGGAGGGGGGGAGGGGTGAGGAGCTCTCCCGGGGGGACCCTCTCATCTCTGCTAATTATCCACTCTGGTAGCCGTGCTCGGAGGGGATCCTCTGAGAACACTTCTTTAAAACTGCATCCCTTTTTCTTTTTTACCCCGACCCAAAATTATCGCAAGGCCGTAGCAGCACCCACTACCACAATATATGACATCTTGCTTCTCATCGACGGCTTATGCGGCCCGTCAAAGTTGCTGTTCACGTTTCACACGAGAGCAGCTCGAACGTTGAACGGCAGAGCCTTCTCTGACCCTGTGCTGGAAGCATCTGGTCCGAGCCAGCGTAGTCTCTGCGGCCGCCCCGCTGCACATATGCGGGGAAAAATCGAAACATAAATAAGAGTCTATTCATAAATAGCTCTGTCTTAATTGAGACCCAGTAAGAGTAAGTAGCAGATGTTAGAGCTGGAACTGTTGAATCATTGGAGACCGGCGGGAAAAGCAGGCGAAATCACATCGCGAAAAAAAATAAAAAAATCAGCCAGGTGCTTGTGATTTTCCATCACACTGCTTCACCACGATGTTGAGTTTGAGGAGGGGGGGGCGTTGTGGAGGGGGGAAGGTGGGAGTGTGACTGGAAAGATCAACCTAAAGACGAGACCTGTGTGCTGAAGATGCTTTAATAATTCTATACCCCCCCCCCCCCCCCCCCCTGTATATTATTTTGATCTTGTTCCTCTTTTCATTTGAGAGATTAATGTAGGACAGCTATCGTGGGTTGCTGAACCCTTTGGTGTTAGAGTAAAAAAAAACGTGGTAATAATCTTCCCTTGGAGGATTCTGACTTCTGGTGTCGACTAGTTTTTAAAGACTTGTGATTTCACTTTCTTTTTCGCCTCGTTCCCAGGAGTATAGCAGTCCTATCGCTACCCGCCTTGTTTCCTCTCATCTCCGTCCAAACGAACACAGAGTTAGTCAAAGCTTGCCTCCATCACTTGTCACTGGCAGCACAGAAAAGCTCAAGTCAGTCCCACCGCCCACCCCCTCCCTCCTGTTATTCTCTCTCTCTCTCTCTCACCCTCTCTCACTCGCTCTCTTTCTCTCCCAATGTATTTTAAAGTGTTAAAGTGCTTCTGGCTGGCTCATTGGGAGAAGGCTGGGGTGGGGTGGAGGTTGTCTCTCTGTGTAAGGTGTTGAGTGGATGGCAGGTGCTCCGTCTGAGGCTGGGGCTGCTGGGGGGACCTGGGGAGGAAGTAGCACTGACAGGTCCCATTGAAGAGGATTAAAGGCACTGTGTCTCCTTCTATTCTTCTCTTCCTCTCGCTGTGTCTCTCCCTCTCTCTTTCTCTCTCTCTCACACACATACACACACACAAAAACAGTGTACCGTTCACTATCACCCCCCTCTCTCGCCTGTCTCGAACTCGTATCGCTCGCTGGATCTGTGGAGTGACAGACAGCGTCGCTCTCTCGCGAGCTCTGAGGGGACCCCCGTCTAGGGGCAGGGGCCGACTGACTGAGCCCGCTGCGTTCGACGCTCGGCGTTCGCAGAGTTCCCACCGCAGCGCGACGCCACACGAAATTAGTAAGCGGATACGGCAGCGGCAGCGCGCGGCACGCTTGTGCGAATAATACCGCCATGCTCTCCGCCGGGACCAGGGCTCCCAGATTAGAGCACACAATTAATACAAGACATGCTAGCAAGAAAAGGAGTTACTGAATATCATTAGACTGTCTCAGACACTGAGACTCTCAGGCCCCGGTACATGTACTCTGTCAGTGTGTGTGTGTGTGTGTGTGTGTGTGTGTGTGTGTGTGTTTGTGTGTGTGTGTGTGTGTGTGCGTGTGTGCGTGTGTGTGTGTCTTGATGAACTACTGTTGTGGGGACAGATAGTATAATGGCCCCGGTAGTGTTTTTTGACAGGTGATATTTAGTTGTGAGTGTACCACCCCCTGCATTCCACTTCGAACGTTCATTTTTTTTTCCGGCACAGGAAAATGAGAAAGCATATTGCTAAAGCCTGTTGTCATGTGCGGTTTGCGAGTGTGGCCTAGTTAAGCAGCGACCGGCGCTGCCTACTCCTCTCCTCTCACCCCACGGAGAGCTGAGAGAAATAAAAAGCATGATTCATACTCAAATGAGCCCCGACGAACAAAAAATGACCTCATCTCTTCCTGTTGTCAAACAAAAGCGTCTTTTTTTAAACGGAGGGAGGAGGGGGAGAGGAGAAGAATCTAGAACACTGTACAGGCCAAAGCCTCATCGCACAAAACTAAATCAAGGACCATTGAAGAGAAATCAGACAATGACAACTTTTTTTTTTTTTTTTTTTACACAACAGCCTTGATTCAACCTTGTTAAGCTGTGGAGCATTTTGGAAATCGGCTCTTAATGATTTTTTTTTCTTTAAACGTCAGACGTTCAGCTTGTGGTGGGGCTGCAAGAGTGTCACAGTCATTTAAGACGTGGCCTTTTTTTCCCTCCCTGGGCACATTCCATCGCCATTATGTTACATTGTTGCTGAATAAAGGCTGGTATTATGTTCCCACAGTAAAGGGCAGAAGTGGCCTGAGTTTTTATCTGCTGAACGAATCAATCAGGATTATGTCAGTTGAAAAGAATCACAGACAGCAGTCGCCAGCAAACCGGGGGGGTTGAGTGTGTATGTGTGTAATTTGTGTGTGTGTTAGTGGGTTTCAGTGTGTGTGTGTGTGTGTGTGTGTGACAGTGTATATGAGCAACAGAGGAAGAAAAAAGGGACCAGGGTATTCCTTTTTTTTTAAATGCATTTATCGGTCATGAATATGGTGTGGTGAGTGACTGAAGTGTAATTTTTTTTGCTGTCTTCTCCTTTTCTCTCTCTTTTTTTCTCTCCCTTTCCCCCTTTTCTCTCCCTCTATCTATCTCTCCGGGAGGATTCTAAGGGGCGCTAATTATCATTTCAGCAGAAATGATTAGGAGATCAAATGGAGATCGAATGCCATTTCCTTCCATTAATGCGGGGGGTTTAGTGCGTCTGTCATGGCGTGGCCGTCGCCGGGGCCTGTGGGAAAAGAGCGAGGGAAGAATGGAGCAGGGGCTTAAGAGAGGAGGCCAGGGCGGGGCTTGGCAGAGGGGCGCTGGGCCTATTCATCACGGCACCGGCCCCGGAGAGAGAGAGAGAGAGAGAGAGAGAGAGAGAGAGAGAGAGAGAGAGAGAGAGAGGGAGAGAGAGGCTATTGAGGAGCATGGGGAAGCACAGGGAGAACACAGGAGAGGTGAAGAGAGGGAGAGCAGAGGTGAGACAGGGAGACGAGGGGAGGGAAAGAGAGAGAGAGAAAGAGAGAAAGAGGGAGAGAGGAGGCAGAGAGGGGGAGAGAAGAGAGAGAGAGAGAGAGAGAGAGAGAGCGCCTGAGGGAGAAAGAGAGAGGGAGGGAGGGATAGTTAAAGGGAAATGTATGAATGTCCGGCCACAGGAGACAGTGCAGTACATCTAGCATCGGTGTGAATACAAGTGTTACACAGCAAGGCCTGTACTGTGCTGTACTGCCCAGAGTGAGACATAAAGACAGAGACCTCTAGAGGATTATTTCCACGCGGAGAGAGAGAGAGAGAGAAGGCATACAAGTGTTACACAGCAACGCCTGAACTGTGCTGTACTGCCCAGAGTGAGACATAAAGACAGAGTCCTCTAGAGGATTATTTCCACACGGAGAGAGAGAGAAGGCACAGAAGGCCCTGCTGTAACATAATAGGAGCTGAACGGGAGGTCACAGGGTCAAGTCTGGCCCCACTGTAAACCTCCACCTATAAGTTTACACGCTACAGCGCACACACTCTGGGGTCACGGCACCGCCACACATAGCCACTCAGCACCATCATTAGGGTTCCCTGAACCGCACAGTCACAGCACACAGCACACAGCAGCACAGCGCTCGGTGTCTGTTGGGCACACATCACTCTTGCCTTTGTTTGGAGGTTTTTTGGGGGAAACATTACATATTTTGAAAAATATTGGTGTCATAAATAAAAAAGGGGGGAGGGTGGGGGTCACAAGCATTTAGCCATTTTCATATTCGTATTTATGTGTTGCAAAAAAGGTAATAGATCAAGCACATTCCATTATTCTCTTATAAGATCATTAGCAAATATAATTAGATAGGAAAGTAAAGTCATTTGGAGATGAGAGGAGAGAAAGTGCTATCAGGCACAGAAGACAGATTGCTGCATCAGTGTTTGGGCTTAAATTGCTCAGTGGAGGTATTATCTGGGTGGAAAATCTTTTTGCCCCAGAAATAGAGTTTGGGAAGACGTCAGATAGCTCGCTCAAGTATTTCTGTCATCTTCTCAAGACCACTTTATTTCTCCTATACAGGGTTTTTTCGTGTGTCATGGCGGAGTGTTATGTGTTCTGGAGGGTGTTGTTGTTTTCAGTGGTGAAGCATCTCATACTCAGACACCCTAGCTGAACTTATTTCACATCTCTGCACCGCGGAGCTGATGCTAGGTTGCGGTTGCATATCTACATTCAGTGATTTTTTTTCTCTCCGGCTCAGCTCCTCGTTAAAGCGGAGAATAGTAGTTGTTTTATCTGAGGGTTGTTCCCTTTATTTGACTTGTCTAGTTACAAGTTCTCTGAAGGGAACCCAGGTTTGTTTCTCCTGTTCTAGATACCAGTGGGGAATAAGAGAAGAGGGATCCCTTTTTTATAAATTGTGCCACATGTACAACTTTCTCTCTTGATTTCTTCCCCTTTTGCTAACATCATGGAGGCAGACAGTCATCTGAAGAGGGGGGGTGTGGTGGGGGGGGGGGTGGGGGGGGATGTGAACCCACACAACCACGAGCACAACAATCGTCTGTGTCTCAACTCGAAACGCGCCCGTTTTTCTTGTTTCGCTTTGAGGGAGGGGTTGGGGGTGGTGAATGCGGATTCTTCTAGTCTTTGTGAATCACAGCAAATGGTATTCATAAACATCCTGTATTCATTAAAACCTTCTAAAAATATGATTTGGGAGCACTTCCTCACTCTCAGTCGTTCGAGAGTGTGTTTGTGTGTGTGTGTATGCAAGTGTGTGTGTGTGTGTGTGTCTGTCTCACTGTGTGTGTGCACTGTCTTGTATTTACATATTTATAAATACTGGGCTGTACAATGAGGCCTACCTTTGCCAAAAACAACACTTCTCCAGCCGTGCCGGATGCCTGCTAGAGTACAAAGAGCTGAGAGGCACCTTCCATAGTGGCTGCAGTCACTGAGATCACAAGATGAGTGGAAGGCAGCCAGATGAAGTCACATCTATATCATAACCAAACGGCTCTGCAAGCTCCTAGCAGACACTGGGGCCTCCTGCAGGGGGGGGGGGGGGGGGGGGGACAGAATAGAAAGTCTAACACACATCTTAAAAAATGTAGCTCCCCACTGCCTTAGATTCGAGATGAATTGTCAAGACATTTCTAAAAATGCTGTACTCTAAACTAGTGCACACTAGTTCATGTGTGCTGGTTTGTTCTCGTACATAAGAGTCAAATGCCCTATGTGTACTATTTATCTTTAAAAGGTTAAATAGAGGAAAAAAACATACAACAACAATCAGTATCTTGAAATTCTTTCTCAACAGGAAAATAAAAAGATACTGATGTGCAATAGTTATAGACCTCATAATATGATAGCGCTAGCAGAGGGGGGGCGGGGGGGGGGGAATGTTTTTTGAGAAGGGAGACAGGAGGAGATGACTAATGGCTGCTTCCCTTTTCAAAGTGTATTTATCTGTAGCAAATTTGCTGCATGGATGCTAAAGAAGCCATTTTGCCTTCATATATTGTGCAAATGTCAGGTTGTAGACCCCAGACACACCAGTGTATCCCTCAGCGTCTTGGCCCTAGTTAGCAGAGCCTTGTGTTAGCCCATTGTTCTGTCCGCCTCCACATTCATCCATTCTGTTAAGCATGACACATGTATTAACATAAGATGGATCCCGGAGCTATGAGTCCTCTTACCATATGTCTTGTATTAGTTTCCAGGGCCTCTCGCAGCTTAATGCGCTCTCCATATATGTACTACCGAGGTTGACCAGTAGAGGGGAGAAAAACCCCCTCTGTGCTCTAAGTCGTTGCATCCTGAGCTTGACTACTGCACCTTGCCTGTGGGAACCGTACCAACTATGTCTTGTAGCAGCATGCTCGTTAATATCATTTCATGCGATTAATGACGGATGAATGGAGTGCTGACCCTTCCCTAGGATCTGATGCACAGACGAGTACATCACTCATCCGTAATTCTGTGCGTGGGCTATTTGATGGCTAAAGCATGGCAACCTCTGCGATGCGTAGGGCAAAACATGTTTAGATTGGCAGGGTGTTCTTGGATGATGCTGGTGGAATGCAACATATGTGCTTTCCTCTCTTGGGTTGCGTACGCTATTGGTGCCGCTGGGAAATCACACAGGCCTGCTTAAAAAAAAGAAAAAAGGGGGAAAACGAGATAGAAGTCTATAAACCTGTAAAGTTGGCCTGATCTCTCAGCCACAGTGGCAGTTGTTTGGGGAGCAGGGAAAGGCGTCCTTAAATAACGGCATTCCAGGTGGCTCAGTTAATGAAGAGTGAAAATCAAATATGGGGCTTAATCTGTAACTCATTACTGAAAGTTTCTTTAACGGGAACTCACCAAAAGGAAGCTCCCTTGGGAGATTAGGCACTTTAAAAGCTTGAGGGAGTCAACATTATTATTACTAATATCACATATTACTTGCATGAATGTTTTAATTATCTCTGCAGAAATATGGCATGCATGGACAATCACCCAGCACCCCCATTATTTATACTAAAACGTATAACTTTGTAAATAAGCATCACATTGACTACTTTCATTAGAGTATGTTGCAAAGTAAATGGAACCTGAAGAGTTGATATTGAGGAGTATGTGCCTTTGTAAAGATGGAATCTGAAGGCTTGCACCGCCACCTAGTGGTCAGAGTGTATTAATGCATGTTCTGGCAGCTCAAGGAGTAAGCGTGGGGAAACAAACAAGATGCTTGAACAAGAAGAGCGAAATGGCTGCTTTTGCCATTCCGTGACACGTCAAAGTTCTATGGCATCTCAAAAGGATTAAGACAGCATGATATGACCGTCTTCAAAAGTTAACTGTATGAAATAACGTCCGTTTAAATTTGTTTGCGGGTCCGGGCAAGGGTATTCCAAGTGTGAAATAGTATCATTAATCACTGGTGTTCCGGTTGTTAGGGAAGCATTCATATCTCCAGATCTCTCAATATTAGTACCAGACGAGGCGGAAATGCTTTAATTCTTTTTCTTAATCTCCGTCAGCTTTTTCTAAACCGCATGACATCTTCGCTTTAAGTGGAGTGCTTTAAGAAACACATCTTGATTTGAGAGTGACGGTGTGATTGTGTGCCTAATGCGGAGAGAGTAGGTGTCAGCGTTATTGCTCTTTGGCTAAACTAAATGACGATGTTTTATCCCGTTATTAGTTTTCCGTTGCTCTGCGCCGTCTTTTCATTTCATTCCGATATCGTTTCTTGCGCGAGCACATTCAAATATAAGCATGTTTTAATTTCATTTTGTCACTTTCATGGAGGCACTTTAAAAGAACATGACACGGAAATGCATTCTGTAGATTTTATTGGCAAATAATTTTCCCAGAAGTTGTTGAGGGAATGAAACACCATTCGTATTATTTAGTTCAAACCGCTGAAGAACATAATTAGAAAGACTAAGCATTTTTTGCCAGATTCAAACTTCAGCAATAATTGCCCAACCCAGTTCATAATCTCCCATTTTCGTTATCTAGCAAACAAAACTTGCTTGGAAAAAGTCTGAAAAATTACCATTTGTCCTTTATTGTTACTGTTCCTGTCACCTTTGCCCAGCCTTGTGCAATTTGATCTCTACGCAGATGCGCTCATAGTTATTTCTTACATTCAGTTTTAACTGACACTGTGTTGACTTGTTTGGTTTCTCCCTTGAAAAAAAATCTAATTTCACTGCATCCAGTAGTGGAGCTTACTCTCCCATTTCCCAGCAGTGACATTCTGTACTGATTAGTGACAATATGGCCTCATTATATTCCACCACGACCTTGCAAAAGCCACGTTGCACTCAACAGCATGATACACATCTAACTTGTTAGCCTGCTACATTCATTGCATGCATCATCCATTTGTAGGTCAGTGATTTGTCATGGACCATCATCTGTAAAAATACAATCCAAGTTTGCAGTTTGCAATGTAATGCAGGCATAGTCATTATTCAACCAGAATTGAAGTAAACTATGTTATCTTTAGCATAAAAGAGGCTAAAACAGTACACACTATCTGTCTGTGTGTGCGTGTATTTGTGTGTGTAGTGTGTGGTGCCAATTCAAATGTTCAGTGTGTTATTTGAAAGAGGTAGAGAGAGAGAAGGATTGGTAGAGAGAGAGAGAAAGAGAGGGCCCGTGTTAATCTCCGTTTGTTCTCTTGACCGCAGTTCATCTGTGGGCCACAGAGGAGGAAGGCCCTGGCAGCTACGGCCCGGCGCTGTCCCCCGAGCTTAACCTAGCTGACTCAGAGATGCTCGACGCCTCTCTAAACAGAGACTAACACCCGACTGGAGGCACGCGCTGGGGGCCACGATGATGATGATGATGATGATGATGATGATGGTGGAGGAGGAGGTGGCGATGAAGAAAAACTCTTAATTAAAAGCAGACTATTTAAGAACAAAAGAAACTAACCTATAAAAGATGGATGGATGGATGGAGCTGAAGCAGGGCCAGACGGTGCTTCTCTGCAGATATGGCAGAGAGGATGAGACCTGCTGACTCTGACTAGTGGACTGGACACTTTAAAAAATAAAAAATAAAAAACAGTGGAAAAAAAATACGAAAAAAAAAACAAACAGACAAAAGACTGGCTTCACGGCGCATTTGTTCAACGTCTCTTGAATCTTTCTTGTAGCCATATGTTCTGTGCAGTCTCTGTTTTTGGCTTTGACATTGTGAAAAAGAGAAAAAAAAACAAAAGCTTAAAAAAAAAAAGCTAAAAAAAATACTACCTGCGTGTCCAATGTCTATGAGTGCAACACATTCCTTTATCCAAGATGGAAGTAGAAGCAGCGCAGCGCTTTGTCACCAGATGTGGAGCGGACAGGAGAGCGGGGACACCCGGGCCCAGAGCCCCGGCTTCCCCACAACCACACAACCCTCACATTCTGCCACTATTTTTGGAAACCAGAGACATGACAATATCCACACTGCCCTTTGACACTCCTCTGTTCCGCTAGAACAGTTCTGACTGGACACGACTGTTTCTCGAACCCTGGTCCAGCCAACACAGAGCACAGCCTCCTCCAGTGACCAAGCTACCGCTACCCTGGGAGAGCAAGCACAGTCCTACGCATCTCCTCCTAACCCCCCCACACACAAGGGCATCGACTACCAGGACTGAAGTAGAACGCTCTCCCCGACAATCTGGTGCTTTAGAGAAGGAAGGGGGCAACGACGCGATGACACATAGGTGGAGTTGTTTTAATGCAGGGTTCGAGTAGCCATGGTGATCCGTGGGCCCATGGCAACTGAAAGGAAAGGAGAGGCCTATGTGTTGGAGCTAAAAGACTGTTGAAAGAATCTTTCCTCACATTTCTTAGAGAGTGTTCTATGAGTCATACACAGATATGAAATGTGCAGAGTTTAGGTGTAAAATAAAAGTGAGTTAAAAACACAGAAGTATAAAAGTCAGATTGTATTCCTTTAAGAGAAAGTACCAACATGACAAGAATATCTAGTTTACACCAGACTCGTGTTGCGAATCAGCACCGACTGACAGATTTGAAAAACTAAAGAAGATAAAGAATGCTAGATGAAAAATGAAGTCCACCATCTTGTTCTATCTCTCCTGTAAATGTCAAGGACGATAGTGTTGACAAAAAATAGTGTTGAAGAAACATTTGTAATATACTGCCACAGATCAATGTTGCAAAGTGTTACTGACTACTGAAATGGTTTGATGTATTTACTTATTAAAAAGCAGAAAAAAGCAGGAAACAAATATTGTCTAGCCTTAGATCCAGTCATCTGTTGTTGCATCTACAAAGCTAGCTGTTTTAGATGGTAGCTATTAGAATGGATTTTTTTTTTCAAGTACTGTACTTTTTGCCTTCTACAATGTAAAGAAAAGAAGAAAAAAAGAAAAGATTGACAATCTTCTCATATTGCTGCAAGCATATGCCCATACAGTATATACATAACTCATACAAGCATACATAGAGGGGTTTCTCTTGTTTTCTCCAAAAGTATTTTGCACTGTGATAGTAATTCTAAACCCTGTCTATACAGTACAAAGTTCAAAACTAACTAAAAATGACAAGTGTGTATGTGTGTGTGTTTGTGTGTCCCTTGACATTGTGAAATGTTACATTTCTCTCCCCCCACCTCTGTTCTCTTGTGAACGCTGACAAATTCTCTGTGATCAGTCCATCTCTGATCACCTCTTTTGATCTCTGAAATCTCCCTTTCAAGAAGAGTCCTCTTCCCCCTTTGAAAGCTCATGCCCCCATGTACAGCCCCAGCCACCTGGGAAACGCATAGGCCATGAGCCATGGACTGTACAAAGCTTAGTGTTGGGTCCCCAGTCCTCTATTGCAAATAAACCTGTCTTTTTTTGGCATATGCATTGTTTAGCATAAGACCTACAGCCCTTCCATATCCCCCTGGTAATGAGAAAAAGAAACTTCAAAAGAACTAGTGTTATTGTATACATTGGGTGCAGGGCATAGTAGAAGGTGCTGGGACCTGCTAGTGATTGGCCAAAACCGACCAATCAGATGCATCTACTTCCCCGGTCATGTGGCTCGACCTGGCTGTGTCCCTCCATCCTACAAGCTCTCTCTCTTTCTCTCTCTCTCTCTCTCTGTCTCTCTCTCTCTCTCTCCCTTTCTCTCCCTCTCTCTCTCTCTCTCTGTCTCTCCCTCTCTCTCTCTCTCTCTGTCTCTCTCTCTCTCTCTCTCTCTCTCTCTCTCTCTGTAGAGTGCAGTACCTGGGAAAATAAGTTGAAAGGTGTCTGCCTGGGTCTTACTAATCCAGTGTTTGAGCATTCCAGTCCCCCCTCACCCAGAGCTGTCTTGTGAGCTGTAAACTTTTCCGTTTGCTGTACCCTCATGGCAGATGCTTTGTTTTGTAACTACTGAACTGTACTTATAATAAAAATAATATGTATTCAAACTATGAAGGAGTAGCGTGGAAAAATGAGTGGTCTTTGTCTACTGTTGATAAGAGAAGTGAGAAGAGGCGAGAAGTGCCAAAAGGCAAACAAAAGAAGAGTACTATTTACCTCATGGGAACCGGCACAGTTTGAAATGCAAGAAGAAGCTGTCTCAAAGGACGTCTGAAGTTCATAGACTCTCGCTTTTTCTTGATCTTTTTCTGCAAAACCCCCTACACACACACACAAAAAAGCAATTGCAAATACACATAAAACACACAGGTCATCCCACAAATATTACACACACACCACACACACACACACACACACACACACACACACACACACACACACACACAGGAGCAGTGGTAAAAACACACATGCCTACACACACAAACACCTCCCCAAATACTTCACACTAGCACTATGTGGCCAGAGGAGCCAGCATTTAGCTGTGAGCACATCCCTGGCCTGTTGTTGGGCCAGCGCCGGTTACATAGTGTTGAACGATGAGCAATATAAATGATGAATCTCTGGCTCTTCTCTCAGAGTTCACTGTTAAGTGCTGTACAAGGAAGTGTCTGGAGGGGATACAGAGCTGTCTCTGTGTAGCACAGAGCCGGCCCGGGCCATGACAGCTCATATTACGAGTTATGGTGTTGCTAACAGTAGCTCTTTGCCCTTGGGCTAATGTATTGTTAACTCCAAAAACCTGTGAAAGCCAGACAGTCTGGTGTTATTTCAAGGTGGGCAAATACTTGTCTCATCCTACTCTCCTTTCTCCGTTCTTTTCTCGTTTTTGTGTGTTCGTGAAATACTGGCTGAACTTGTACCCTTGCCTGCGGTGTACTGTAAGTGTATATCACTGAGGTGGGCTGTCAGGTTTGTGTTTTTGTGTGAATACACTGCGAGAATAAATCTGCATTTGAAGTTACATATGAGGTACACACATGTCACAATGTTTCGGGGGTGAGCGTGTGTGTGTGTGTGTGTGTGTGTGTGTGTGTGTGTGTGTGTGTGAGGGAGAGAACGTAATGGGTTTTGAGCACCACTGAATTTGCTCCAAAAGGCCAAGAAGGGTCCTGGCCTGTGTGCCTCAGCTCTCTTTGTGTTCTGAGCTTTGAGCGTCTGACACGAGAGAGAATGATGAGAATGATGTTTGTCTGACATCATTTTCACAGGACACACAGCCCAAGGGCACTCATCCCTCCCTCTCTCCCCTTCTCTCTTCTCACTCTTTATCGGGAGGGGAAAAAAAAGAGATTGCCATTTTTATAAGGCGAGTGCCAGCAGTGGCAGGAGAGGGATGATATCTAGAGACTTCTAGAACAATCTGTCTGAATTCTCTTTACAGTCTAGAGTCACACTACCTCACCAAGTATTCCCAGCTCAGCCCCTCTTAAGGCTTCACTGGGGGAAGTGTTCCATTTAAAATACGTATAAATATATAAATATATACAGTATATATATTTCACAAGCGCTTGTGGCCACGGCGGCCCAGAAACCTGATCCCTGCTCACCCTGATGGGATCCATATTTGCGTTAACCTAGCGTCAGGACCCCAACAACGGGAGGCGTCCGAGGTCAGTGCCTGACTAATTTTTAAGCGGATCTACTACACCAGACCAGATGTAGGGGCCGCATGAGATGTGGGGGCCTGTTCCCAATAAAATCCACTTCCTGAAAAAGTAACTTTCACTCCCCCTCCTCTCCCATGCAGACCCCCCCCCCCCCCACCCCTGCGCCCCCCTTCGCCCTGATGTACGGCAGCTTGGGGAGACACAGGATATCTGCAGAATGACTGCACTGGGACAGATGAGCAAGTTCAAGTCTGAGAGGACACTAAATACTACATAGTATCTTTTGAGTGAGGTCCAGGGCTTAGCTTGGTAACTGGTTGTAACTGTGCAGTCGTCTGTGATTGTATATGTGTGTGTGTGTGTGTGTGTGTGTGTGCACCCGTGTGGGCGGTGTGTGTTTTGTATGCTCCTCCACTTAACTGAAAACATTAGCTTATATTACATGCGCCCAGATCATCTGGGAATCATGGCGTAGTGTTCATCCTGTCCTCTGTCCATTTCTCTCTCTCTCTCTCTCTCTCTCTCTCTCTCTCTCTCTCTCTCTCTCTCTCAGTCTCTCTCTTTCTCTCTCTCTCACTACCTCTCTATGTCTATCTTTCATTTGTCTTTCCCCTTGTCTTTGTCCCTTTGCTGCGGCTCTTCCACCAGACCCATTGCTTGTCTTCCCCTCCCGGCGCCATATTGTGTGGCGGAGAGAGAGAGGGCTGCCTGCGATTGATGTGTTTAAAATGACGGTGCGGCACGGATCCAGTGTGCCAGCGCTTGTAAGCGGGCAGATGGTGACCTCCGCTTGAACCTGTCCTCACTCTCATTTGTTCAGCTGGCTTTCATTTCGCCTCCATGTTGAGGGGCAGCCTCCAGCGCCACAGCCGCACTACCTCCCATCGGCCAG
>NC_137927.1:23805815-23825815 GCF_963457725.1 Sprattus sprattus
GACTGCCGCCTGCTATTAAGGGCCATTGTGCTCAGTGTGGCGGTGATCAGAATCCCAGCCTCTGTACACTCATAAGTTGCGAGTCATAAAAGAAGAAGGCTTTCCGCGTTCTGCAGGATGGCACTGTCACGCTAACAAATGTCCAAACGCCCATGCAGAGCCGCACTGATGCTTGGAACAGATGCCTCCGTCCAACTTTGGAATTGTAGATTACCCCCCCCCCGCCCCACCTTCCATTCTTTGAAAGGAAAGAGTATTTTGAAATATTCCGGATCTGGGAATTATATTTTTTCCAGTTTGTAAATCATCTGATATTCTAACGCTAGGCGCACTGCGTGACACATTCTGTAAAGCCCCGTAAGTTATTACAGAGCAAATCAGTGAAACGGACTCACAATGACTTTTCCCTCCTTTTCCGGTCCAGTTCATCCAAGCTAGTGTGTGACACATGACTGAGGTAGAGTGGTGCACACTGAGACCAGAGGAATAGGAGAGAAAGGGAGTGGGGGCTCGTGGCTGGTGACTCTGGACCCCTGTGTGATCCTTGTCTGGTGTTCTCTCTCTCCACAGTGGCTGGTGACTCTGGACCCCTGTGTGATCCTTGTCTGGTGTTCTCTCTCCACAGTGGCTGGTGACTCTGGACCCCTGTGTGATCCTTGTCTGGTGTTCTCTCTCCACAGGTCAGCCAACTCAGAGGCCCTTCCAGTGCCGCTACTGTCCCTACGGCGCCTCCCAGAAGGGCAACCTGAAGACCCACGTGCTGTGCGTCCACCGCATGCCCTTCGACAACAGCCAGTACCCCGACCGCCGCTTCAAGCGCTCCCGCATCGACTCCGACGCCTCGGGGAACTCAGAAGAGGGGAGCCAGTATACCTTCGCCTCAGCTCCAGCAGGAGTGGGGGACGGCATTTTTGGGGATGACGGCCGAGCGTGCGAGTGAGACCTCCCTCACTGATGTGGGCCCCACGAGGGGCTCTGGTAGGCCGGAAGGCTTCATCAGTTTCAACATAAAAAAAGAAGACCTGATCATTCCTTTTCTAAAAGCCAACATGATGTGGCAAAGAGGGTAGTGTGAATGAACTGATGTTGCACAAAATATATTTTCTTCTACACTAGTTCTATAGTCCTTCTAACCTTAACTAAACACATACAGACAGCAAAAAGCATCAGGTGTCCAGTGCAGACAGAGGACAGAGAAAATAAATGTAGATCCAGTTGATTATAAAAGAGAAATGGGGGTTGTGGGGGATATTATGAGTGTGAAACTAAATACATAAGTCTCGTAGTAGTTACCTGAAGAAATTGTTGAACTGACACAACAGGAAAAGAAACAAGGAGGACAAGAAGAAAAAGGACATCCAGGACGGTCATTAAATCCTTAAAGTGACTTTTGTCCCAAAAATAATGCTTTTATCAGAAAAACGATCCGCGTGAACGATTCTGCGACAGTTGTCGGAGGACTGTGGAGTGTGTATATGTGTGTGTGTTTGTGTGTGGGGGGGGTGTATGAGAGGTGAACGCACCCCCCCCCCCTGAACATGACACCGGCGGTGGCCATTTGCCGAGCGCCAGCACCGAGTGGCGATGTAAGGGGTGGACGATGGAGGGTGAGGGAGGGAGGGAGGGGAGGAGGAGACGCGAGGCCTGGGGGGGCCTGGTGCCAGCCTGACTGGAGCTGTCATCGCAGAGGAAATCAATTCAGCTCCCCCCTCCTCCTCCTCCTCCTCCGCCTTTATTCCCCACCCCACCCCACCCCACCCTCCAGCCCTGCTCCACTATCGCCTTGACACTCAGTGTCTTCTCAGTGGCGAGAGAAACCTTAGTCGCCTGGCTGCTTTGGCCCTCGCAGGGTCAGCCTCAGGCCTGTCTGACGGCCAGTGTCAATCCAGTCCCCCCCACCCCATCTCTCCCCATCTCTCTCTCTCCCCTTTCTCTGTATCCATCTTTCTGACTAATATAATCCAAGATGGCTGTCGTTAAAAGAAATCAATGGAGTATACTTAAAGGACCCATTAGTGGCAAACAGATGTGTTTTTTGTGCAGTTACGGTATGTCATTGGAGTATCATATTCTGTGTGGCGAGTGACAGTGAAGAAATACATTTAATGTCCTTTCCGTTGGTTTTACTGTATTTTGGACAGCAGGAGCAAAATACGCCATTTGTCTTTTCATAGGGCACCGGGTTGCTCCTAAAAGCAAAGGATTAATTCGTTGTGTATATAGAGATACAAGGAGACAATTTCCGTAACTTCATGTTGCCAGAGGTTGAAAGTCCGCTTTGCATTATGTGTGGCCTCAGAAATCAAACAGAGCTGAAAGTAAGTCAATGTGCTGTTTGGAAAGACATAATGCAGGAACATCTCCTAAACTGAGCTCTTCTGAAGCAGCTCGATAAGAGAAGAAGATTAAGATAATCATCTCCTGCCCAGTGTCTCTAATTGGAGTCCAAGTATCGTGAACTAGGCGGTCGTGTGTTCCCGAAATATATGTGTTCTTTTACTTGTGTAAGTTTGAACATATTTTTAGCATTTTGTACCATTTGGTATTCCAATTCGTTCCCTTTCGGGCGGGGGGGGGGGGGGCATTTTTAGCTCAGAACAAGCCTATTTGCCTAGTTTTTGCCACTGTGTTTTGAGCGTTTCATCACTAAAAAGATTAACTGAACACAGTTTGAATCTTATAATAATCAAGCTTCTTAAAAAAGCAGGAGCAAAAAAAGATAAGAAAATAAAATTGTATCAACTTTTGTCATACTTCTTTTGTTGAGGGCTATCGGGGGTTAGGAGGTAAATGGTGGATGGTGCTCTTCAGTGTGTGGGCTCGCAAAGGGAGGGGCCAGGCTCGGAGAGATATTAATGTTTTGTGATAAAGAGAAATGATCCGGACTTTAAGGAAGTCAATATCTTCCCGCACAGCCTGGGAGAGCTCAACACTTAAACCCCAGGCCTTAACCACACTCCACTTCTGCCGAAAGGAGTTAACCAGACAGGGCTAAATACAAACACACAAAACAAAATCACTGGAAAGATTCATCAAGGGAAAAAAAAAAATCTTGTGAGTCCCTGAGTTCACCGTACTCAAGCTACAGACACAATTGTGAAGCGAGAACTTTGGGATAGGGTCAGTCTGTAATTAAAATCTCCGTGTCGTGAAGAATTAATTTGTTTCATTGTTAATTTACGCAGTCTGGTTTTATTTCATTGTTGGTCTTTTTTTAGTGTAGGTTACTTAAGTCAAGCTGAACAACCCTGTGTGAGCTTTGGAGAGGGGCGCCTATATTTGAAAAAGTACTTCATGACCGTAGGAAGCTTTTGGGGTATGCACTAGTGTGTGAATATTAGCTGTGCTGGTCGCTTGCTTTCTTTTGTGTTTATATATTTGTGTTTGTGCGCTGATTTAAATATATTAAAGGACAAAAAAATATCAAAAAAGAGGAAAAACCTTTTAGAAAAAAGATAAAAAATAGCTAAAAGACATTCCACTTATAGCACTTTCTCTGCTTTGTTCACATCCATATACATTTATATATATATATACGTATATTTCATTCTTTTTGGTCACCTTTAGGACAGATACAGGCAATACATTTGTGTTTGTGACACTGGAAACATAATTTTGGTCATTTTCTGTCTGTTTGCTCCTCGATGGACAGATGCAAAAACCTTCCCTTCCTAGGACTTCTTCCTCTTCCTTCCTGTCGGTATTATCCCTGAAGGATTTTCATATTTTCAGAATGTCAATATCAAACCTGATCCTCTCAGAAAATACAGCTGACCTGAAAGGAAGAAACACAGAAGAAAAGGACATTAACTTCTTGTGATCATGGTCATGATACTGTCCAACATTCCCAAATTAAGAATATTTCTATACTGGAACAGTGAAGCAAGGGTGTACGGGATTGTGTTGCTACTATATGCTTATATCAAGTTCAGTTAATTTGTATTTAAAAAGGATTCCTGGTCATTTATTTATTATCATCATCTGCCTGACAGAAAAAAAAAGAAATATTCTGATCAAAAGAAGTCAGAAGAGTTGTTTTATTTCACCGATGACTGTTTTCCTTCTGCTGTTTAGAAGTTCAGATGTCTTTGACATAGTACAGTTTTATCCAGTGTTTCATGCAATAAACCCTCTACCTCTGACACAGACACCCTGTCTCCATTTGTCCAGCTCGGCATCTGTGTGTGTGTGTGTGTGTGTGTGTGCGCACATGTGTGTGTGTTTGTTTCTGTGTGTGTGTGTGTGTGTGTGTGTGTGCGCATGTGTGTGCGCATGTGTGTGTGTGTGTGTGTGTGTGTGCGCATGTGTGTGTGTGTGCGTGCATGTGTGTGTGTGTGTATGCATGTGTGTGTGTGTGTGTATGCATGTGTGTGTGCGTGTGCGTGTGTGTGTGCACATTAGAGATGCGCGGATGGGCTATTATTTCATCCGCAACCGCATTACAAAACGCATGATCCGTCCGCTATCCATCCGCACCAATTTTTTTGACCAATTTTCAAAACCGCACTCGCCCGCCATCCGCCTGTTGTTTTTAGGTATAGGCGCTGCTGACGCGAGGCTAGAAATTTCTTGCCTGTTCTTGAAAAGAGACTGATCCAATGCCGCAAAGATATTTAAAGGATAAAGCCCCTAGTATGAAAGCCTATTGGCTATGTTGTAGCCTATCCCCAGAATATTATCAGTGAAGTGACGTCTGTCTCCGATCGATGCACAGGGAGAAACTTTAAAATAGCCAAGCACATCGGCAAACCTGACCTTACCATAGGCTAGTAAGCCTCAATTTTTTTATCATTGTAATAAAACGCAATTTGGTACACCATTTTAATATGGTAATATAGCCTTGTTTTTAGTTTAGAAGGAAACGCCGAGTCTGTTAGCCAATTCCGAAATTTCACCGCATTGTAGGCTTTATACTGTAACAACCCCAACACTTGCCTGCTTGCCTTGCAAATCAAAGTTTTCCGACAATTTTTCTTACCTTCTTTCTTAGCTGGTGAGGTTACTGAGCTAGAAGTTTAACTTGTTCGGAACATCTCGCGCTGCCAATGCCCAATGTCACTTCTGAGTCAAATCACTCCATCATCTCTTTGAAATTCCTTATTCCACGAGTGGTAGGCTACAATGGCTGGCTGTTTTAAAATATAACTAATAGCCTAACGAAACAAAATAACCCAGGCAGTTTCATCTACGACACGTTAAGGCTTCTTCCAATACTGACAGCTGACTCATAGCTTGCAGGTTTGCGGCGTTGCAAAGAGACGCGACATGATAGGGATTGTCACTTAATTTGAACTTTTTTGCTTCCTTTGTTTGCATACACGGAACTAGGCCAATTTACTGCCTGATGAAAATGTGATTATTTAAAAATGTGCTTGGATGTGGGTAACGACATTTAACAATGACTAGATATTTTGAATTTCGTTGGGTAAACCGCCACCCGCCCGAATTTAATTAAAATATAATTTTTTGTCACGTCACCCGCCCGATCCACGGTTTAACCGCGGAGTCCGCGGGTGCAACCGCCAACCGCGCATCTCTAGTGCACATGTGTGTGTGTGTGCGTGTGTGTGTGTGTGTGTGCATGTGTGCGCATGTGTGTGTGTGTGTGTGTGCAGGTGTTCTGATACAGCTCATATCATCTCAGTAAACAATCCATCTGCAGTCCATGTTGTCCTGAACATCTCCATACACCTATGCAGAAATGGCACAGTATATCACAAATGTTCCTCCTCAGCATATGAGCACTGGCTTTATGCGCTGTGTGCTGGAACCCACCATTATGTGTAAGGACATTAATGTACTGTAACGCTGATTGTGTTGGGTGATCACGGCTAATGAAAGTCATATGAATGTCCACTATAGCATAATCTCATTAACACGGGGGGAGCAGAGCAGCAACAGTTCAACGTAATGCCAGGAATCAATAGGAACAGAGTAAAGGGCAGTCTCTGACTCAAAATGACCCCGCTACCACATGGCCCGTGTTGAACCTCTACCTCAACACTAACCAGATTTCTCCAGATCAATAGTAACTGCACAGGATCCTGTAGAATTCAGGGAACATTATTTAATCTAATTGCATGGGGCTGGATGGTGTCTCAGCCATGGCGAGATTTAGTCAAGATTCTGGTGCCAGAGGCTGCTGGTTGTGAAGTTGCGTAATCACCCGCAAAGTCAAGAATCATATAGTTTCCCAACTATATGCACCTAGCGGGCGTGCAAGTATTTACACGGCACTGCACCCCGTTGCCCACAAGGTTTGGAGGCAGTTAAACTGAAAGATGGTGCAGTGACGTTTGGTGCCGATGAGGGCTGTGAGCATGGGCTAAATGAAATCCAATGGCTTTCATAAACAGTAATGAGCGCCACCTGTAACGCAGAGCCTTGCAGAGAGTCATCAGTGCATTCCGGAAGCAAAAAAAAAATAAGATCGTTAAGTTTTAACGCTGATATACTACAAACCTTTTGTCTGACATAAAGCACGCTCTGCCCGCATCCCTCCAAACTTTCCAAACAGCCTGTGACACTGGCAAGGAAAAAGAGAGGGGAAAGAACGAAGAGGGACGTGAGGGGAGAATAAAAAGGAGAGAGAGAGGCCCTGAATTTGAAATGTTGTCCCCAGTACGAGTGCTTTTTACTGTTAATGGAGAAATACAGTGCGTGGCATGTTTAATGGGCTCTACTTTTATTATACAACACTGAATAATTAACTGGGAGCCCGAGTGTCACATAGATTTATCTTTTAATTAAAATAGCGTGGTCTGCGCATATTTGAGTGGTAGTCCAAATAAATGCAATATCCAAATTTATGTTTTGTTTATCTTCTTGTTAATTATCGAGAGATTGTTCGCTGTATAACCCTTCATATTTTCGAGCCTCCCCTTACAAAGTTAGGAGGTCTGTATCACAAGTAATAAAACCCCTTGCAGTCAGATTTTATTAATTTATGGATAATTATGAAAGAACAGGCGAATAAGGTGCATAGCCTGATCTCTGCTCCTTTGCCAACAGAGATGTATGTGCCGCCATGCTGATTGTCCCCGGGTGATGAAACACAGCCTCTTTTTTTTGCGCTTGTGTGTTCTTTTTATTTAAATACGGAATAACTCCCTTTTGTTTTATTTCATGTCATAGCCTCGGTTGTGTATCGTGTCTCTCCCATCAACCTCCTTCTTTCAAACAGACCTCTCGGTAGACCCCTGAGTATAATCCACTATGTTGTTTTTTATGCTTTATCAGTTGTAGTAAACACTAAGATGACAGTAATAGAGCGAGTGAATTCCTGCAGCAACTCTGTGATATTGATGTACCTTAACGCTGCAAACCGTCCTGAATCAACAGCTTTCATACCCTCCTACACGCACTCACATCAGACTTTTTTTGCGTTAAACAAACTGACGTTTGTGCTTTCACATGGAGCCCCTATCAGGGAATATGGCTATAACAACGACTTTGACTATGAAAGGCTATGAAAGTAAACAAGAGCACAGTACAAATCAAGAGCAAATGTCTAGTCATTCCTCAAGTGAAGTGGATGACATGATGGAAGACATGAGTGGCTGTGGGCCTCCAGCCTGGCCGGCCCATTGAACGACAGAGAGAGCAGTGCCACAGCTGGCCCCTACCCCTCGACACATACATCTGTGTTCACACACTCAAGCCCAATCTCACACTCCATAGAAGACCATCAAAAGAGCCAACGGCTGAGCACATTTTTACCACCGTGAATGGGGGGTGGTGTTGATCTCATTTTCTTGCTCATGTGTGTGGGTGTGTGTACCGAGTATTCTATGTTTATTTGTGTGTGTGTGTGTGTGTGTGTGTGTGTGTGTGTGTGTATGTACAATTGTGTATGAGAGTGTCCACACTCTCTGGGTTCCAGGACTGTAAGGACTGAGCTGGTAAATCTGTTGCCTTGTGTCTGTCTGGGTGTCTGGCTGACTGACTGGAAAAGCCTATAAGCTGGCTAATGTCTTCATTAGAGTCACATTTCGCCCATTTCTCTCTCCGTCTCTCCCCCCCTTATCTTCCTCTCTGTCCATCCTTCTCTGTCTATCGCCCCATGTGTCCAGTATGAATGTTCTATGTCCAGTATGAATGTTGGTATGAATGAAGATAACCAAGATTTTTTTGGTTTGTTTGTTTGTTTGTTTTTCTAGTTTGTGTGTTTGTTTACTTTTTCTTTAGGTAACTGATGTGGATGACAATTGCCTCATGTGGCACCGTATTAGATATCTGTCAGTTTTTTTAGCATGAGGTGCAGAGACATACAGATACTAGTGAATGGGTTTTTTCATGGTTCCTGTGATCTTCAAGTCATTTAATGGCTCCCAGTCAATAGGTGGGGGGAGAGGGGTTTTAAGACCTCTATAGGATCAGGAGTTGATGGAGCTCTGATGGCTCCGCCGAACGCACCTCAAGCGGTCGGTCAGGCCCACCAAGGGGGTTGGGGGGGGTTGGGGGGGGGGGGGGGGTTGATGTGGAGCCGTGTGGGTGCTGGTGTGGAGGTTAAAATCTGATCAGGCTCAGCCTCCACTCCTGACAGAGCTCGGCACATGTGGCCGTATATCTCCCACCAAGCCAATTAGCCCCGAGATCAAACTCGCTCACCTCCACAGGCTCCCAGTGACTCACTGCTGTTGAGAGGCTCAGAACAGCCGAGCCCGCTCTAATTACGCTTTGATGTGTTTCCTGTGTCACTTCCTGCAGAAAATTCTGACAGTTCGGGCGGAGGTCAGGGCCGCAAGGTGGTGAAGTTTTGACTGTGTAAATATACAGTTCTGTGCTCGCTAGTTTCACCGTTCTTGAAAAGCCTTTGTGTCTTTAATTGTATTTAGATGTTGCAGTGAGAAACTTCTCAAAGGTATGCCATTCATGATGAATATGTTCATGAGAGAATATTGTATAATTGTTTTTTTTACAGTTACCAAAATATAATAAATGACTCTGAATATTTGCATATTGCAGACACACACATATATGTTCTATTAGCCTATATCTTCTATTTTAATTATGTATGAAAATTAAATTTTAATCCCACAAGAGCTAAGATTGAAGCACTATGGTGTGGATTTGCAGTGCTTCCCTCTGGAATCCTGCGCTTTTAATAAAAGAACGAAGAACCTATTTGCTGCTCTTCTCCTCTCTAGAGAGAGCTATGTGAGCATGACCAAATGTGTGTTTTCATGAGATCATTGCTCAGAGTTTCACAACACATGACCCGTCAGGCTACATGGAAGCGTCCGAGGCCTCTCGACTGTGTTTGGCTCTATTGTTCTTGGCAGGGCAAGTTTCACGGGGCCCTGCTCTTCCACGCCGTCCCTGCTCTTAACTGCAGGCTGCCTCCGAAGCCCGGGAATACTAATTACAGCTGTTTTGTCACGACTTGGCAAAGGCCATCATCAGAGCCCACGGTTGCCCAATTATAATCTTTTACCAATCACCAGTGAGGTCAGCCACCCCCCACCCCCACACCCCGTTATTAAAACGTCTCTGGGTGGAGGAGGGTCAGGTTATCAGCTGGCCTAATTACCCCCAGTTCCTCAATGAGGGAATTTCAAGTATTACAGGTACACACTCGACAAGACTTTAATCGCTGTCTGTATGGAAATGTTTTAGATGTCCTTGGCGGAGAGACAAAGACCAGCAAAATGGGGGCATTCATGTTTGCACGTGTGAGGAAGACTTTTGTTTTTAGATGTTCCTCTTTCTGTTTGTGCGTGTGTGTGTGTGTGTGTGTGTGTGTGTGTGGGTGTGGGTGTGGGTGTGGGTGTGGGTGTGGGTGTGTGGGTGTGTGTGTGGGTGTGTGTGAGTGTAAGTGTGTGTGTGTGTGTGTGTGTGTGTGTGTGTGTGTGTGTGTGTGTGTGTGTGTGTGTGTGTGTGTGTGTGTGTGTGTGTGTTTGTGTGCACAAGTCAATATGTGTGTGTGAGTGTGTGTGTGTGTATGCTTTGGTACAGTATGTATTAGGGATGCACCGATGCATCGGCCGTACATCGGTATCGGCCGATGTTTGCCTCTTTTAATGTTATCGGCCTATCGGTAATAAACTTGACTTTCACCGATGGTACTGGCCGATGTTTATGGCAGGCAGTTTTTAAAGAAAAATATTGTATTATATTCGTTTTAATCTTGAATTTATATGGCATTCCCTAAGGGTTTATGCCTGTGTTTTGTAAGGCTGCATTGCAAGCATCTGTTTATAGTTGAAATGATGTCTTGATGCCTGGTGATATTATATTATTACATAATCTGATTGAATTTGTGCTCATTCAAAGTTAAGAGTGATAAAGGGCTGACATAATTTAACACATTGCTTTTTAGATAATGATTTCATTATTTTCCTATAATATCGGTATCGGTATCGGCTACATTGTTGTTTTGAACATCGGTATCGGTATCGGCCAAGAATTTCCATATCGGTGCATCCCTAGTATGTATGTTAGTGCGCAAGTATGTTTAGCTGGAGGCACTTAAAATCCCCTCTGCTTGCTCTGATGAAAATCATCTTATTTCTGCAATGAGAGAGGGTGCCAGTCACATTAGAGTGCCTTCCCCTGCTTACTCAGCCTGGCCCAAATTGTTTAAAAGACGGAAAATCAAGCTAAAAATGGCACAAAAAGGGGCTGACAATGGCTCAGTATCCACAACGGCGAGGCAGAGGGCTCAGCCATAATCACCACTGCATGCTGCAAAAGCACAGTGCTTAATCTGTCCTCTCGGTGTTAATAGGCTTGGCACTGTCCACGTAGAGAAAAGGCACTCCTGATACCCTACATTAAGCATGCAGGACACACAGCCATAGGGGGGATCCACAGAGCAGAGCGCGTCCAGAACTGCAACCCAACCAAAAAGAAGCCCTTATATCACAATGTTTCACTTCCTATGGTGATGTTCAACAGCACCACAATTCAATGTCAAAAATGAAGGCAAATATTTGTTGTTAGCACGTTGCTCTCTCCAAATATGACTAGATCTGTAAACACAGTAAAGCAATGCTCTGTGTTTTAAAGCACCATAAATGAGGATATTGCAATGACTGAATTCCCCTAGTGAGAATGAACCATTTATTGACCTTGTCTGTTTGCGTTTCCACTCACCCCAAACAATGGCTATTGTTTTCTCTAAGCCCTGTAAAGCTAGCGCTGAGAAGCCTGTAAACTGCACATGTCTGCTAAACTCAAGCAGAAAACACTGCTGCTTACATTAGTCAGGCAGTCATCAAAGAGTTAACATCCTGGGATAAAATATCAAATCTGTTTCGCCTCCAGATATCCATTAAAGTACAGAATGCTGTTTTCTATCACAGCTTAGACGCCAGATGTTCGCCCCATCTCCACTCATTGCAGATGTAATGGGGTAGAATGCTGCAGTTTGTGACTTCGCTGGCATCCAGGCTGTATACCGCACAGGGGAAAACAGTCTGAGATGTATAATTATACCCCATTAATACTCCGGCTTTATTTCCTTGCAGCGGAACAAAGCTTAATAAAATAACAGCCGACGCCACCGAGCGCTCCATTTCCAGGACACAGATGAGTGTGTTTGCCCAACAAGCGCCATTAACATTCTCTGGATGAACCAGGGTGGTCACACAAAGAGGAACAAAGGTCTTGGGAAAAATGCATGGAATAGCCAAAGGTGCAGTGATGTTATATGCAATGTCTTTTTCTGGGGGTAAACACACAGAATCAAGAACACTTGGTTATATCACTGTGCTCCTCTTGCTGAGAATAGCAGTACACTTCAGCTAGCTTGAGACCTTAATATTTCACTTGGAGCAAATAAATCAGTCTGTTGTCTGTTGTTTCCCCTTGTCTGCCCTGATCTATGTGGTCAGGACCAAATCAAAATCAATCAAATCAATCAAAATCCTCATTACGAATCCAATGTGGCAGGGGAACTTTTAAAAATGTGTCCGAGGTGACCAACACTCATCTATTTATTTTTATCGAGGTCTCTCCCGTGGGCGACCGGAATTGATTTATATCCCTGAGCTTTTAAGAGTGCAGGACCCAGACTTTCCCAAATGAAGCAGAACGCTGTTAAGAATTTCAAATGCGCTTTTAATACCTCCTCCTCTTATTGATGTTTAGGTGCAAATCTGTCTTTTTTATTTCTGTCATTTCAGCTGCATCCTGCAGTGAGCTTGTGTGTGTGTGTGTATTTTTATGTGAGTGTGTTTTAGATTGTATGTGTGTGTGTGTGTGTGATGTGTGTGTGTGTGTGTGTGTGTGTGTGTGTGTGTGTGTGTATGAGTAAGTGTGTCTGTTTGTGTGTGTTTGGAGAGGGATTGAGCATTTATTTCTCCTAGCGTCTGTCGTGAAGCCAGTGAGAGGGAGCGGGTAATGGTAATCTTTTTTTTTTTTTCGCTGTCATGAATTGCGCCGAAGGTCTGGTGCCGTTCCTAGAGAGGGCTGTTAGATTGATCTGAGCCCTGGAGAAGATATGCTATAGATCGTGTACAGCCCCCCTCCTCTCCTCTCCTCTCCTCTCCTCTCCTTTCCTTCCCATCACCCATTTGATTAATGGGCAAAATACGTGAATACAAATATCAAAACGAGCCCTCACATAGAGACAGGGCAGAATGTGATCAACTCCAGGAGGGAAAGGTATGAGGAATAAGTTTGGTCTTATGAAAAAACTTCCCCTCTGCTCTTTTTTCCATGGCTTCCCTCTCTCAGCCATTGTTGATTTGATAATTAATTCTTGAATATTGCATCCAGTCTCTAAAGATAAATAAAGCTTCGGTGAAGTGCTTACTGGCATTACAGCAGAAGTGAGGGGTTGTGGGTGGAGTTGCATGAAGTGCTACACAGTATGTCTCCTGTGCACATCAAAGGGAGATGGAATGAGATCTGGAGATGGTACCACAATAACATTGAACTACACAGGCGCTATTTGCTTTGCCTTCTCCTTTCTCCCTCACTAAGGGTTCCCCATTAAAACAACCTCCATGTTAAATACCATAACACAGTGTTTTGTCTGAGGATATGCTGAGACGATAAACAACTAAAAGACAATGATATCCCTTTGTGCACGAAGCATTGTTTGTGAATGTATTTTTTTTTCTGTATGATGCTCCCTCTCTTTCTCTCTGTGTGTATGTATGTGTGTGTGTGTCAGGGGCTTCATGTCATGGAGGAATGGGGGTGTAGGGAGTGTGCGGAGGTGCTACAGATAGTCACATGAGAGGCGAAAGGAGGGGGTGGTGATAGCAAGGGGAGGGTGGATTTGTGGTGGCCATAGCAGCTTCCTGTGACAGAGCAGGCCACTAATTGACATTTTCATTAACACTGAATTTATGGTCCTATTTCTGTCTGTGATAATGACCATTCCTTGGGAGAGCACTGGAGTTTGTTAATGGACATGAAATCAGGGGGAAAACTTGTTTAATTATGGCAAAAGGGCTGTCTCCTCTCTTCTCTGCTCCTTTCTTCATCCATTTTCTGTCTTCATCTTTTTCCCACTCTATGCTACTGTACAATATGTAAGGTGCGCTTATGGTTTTGCTGTTATATTTTAAGTTTATAGTGTGCATATGTGTGTGTAAGAACAAATATTTAGGCTTATATCCTATCATTTAACAAAATAAATGCCATTGAAGATTATGCAATATTATGAAAAATGCTAAAGCTTTTTTTTTAGGGATATGGCAATTGGTTTGACATGGAGTATATAAAAAATGAGTGATCCCACCATTCTGAAAAAAAAAATATGATGTGTATTTATGTAGTGAGTTCCGCATCCTTGGTAAATAGTAATGGGGCAATAGTATTGGGGATGCTTTGTTTGGAAGCAGACAAGTTGTCATTTTCGTAATTTCATTATATTACGTTTGTGTTGACTTACACAAATACATATTTTTTGTTGCACTTAAACATTTTACTCGCCAAAAAAAATTCAAGATGGGACTGTGATCTAGTTTTAAGTAGCTTTGTTATAATGTAATGCATTAGCACAGTGGTGTGGCTCTAATGTGCCCCTGTTGGCCTGAAGTATATTACTGGTTTGACATATAACCATCAGCTCTAAGGAATATGGACAGAACAATGCTGCTGTTTCCATGTGGTGAGGGAGAGGCCAATTCTCATGACCCCCCAGTGGACATCTTAAACACTGCAGTTCTTTGACTTGTCCAAGAAGGTATTTGTGTTTGTATTGTAAATAAACTGGAGTATTTCCTGAATGAGCAGCTCAAATATATCATTAACTGTCACAGTATTTTATAAACTTGGTATTTTTATAAATATGAGGCTAAAACAACTTATTCACCTAACCTATAGCCTACATTTCTGAAGCAGCAATGTAGGCAAAAAGAACAAGACTAATAGAAGCCAACCACATACAATATATGATAGGTATGCTAGGTATCTAGTACACTAGGGAACAGTGGAGACAATTACAAGAAGACCTTAGAAGACCTATGAGTCTATGAAGTCATCATACATTGAGGTATTTTTAATATAAATCTGTGACTATGGTGTACATTTTTCCCTTCACATCTGTCAAGTAGCAGTTTGAAAGAGGACATAGCCGGGGCTGGAATGATAACTGCATCACTGCCATACTGCGGTACTTGGAGGCCATTACCGCCATAACAGTTTTTTCCACAGGAGAACGACAAAATTATTCTAAAATGCCCAGCACCTCCCTGGAGAAGCAGTCCGGGGCCTCGTTTCCCGATAACGACGTATCTTAACGGCCTACGTGGATTTTGGCAACATCGTAGACTCACCGTAGCCGTAAGTGCGGCGTCGGGAAACCGCTCTGCAAGGATCCCTCTTACGACCGATTTCAAGTTTCTTCTCCATTAACTTTGTTAGCCTGAAATGCTAACTAGCTATGTTATATTGCAATTTTCAAACTTTCACTAACACGACAACACTAAATCCTGCCATATCGTCATATCCCAGACACGTCAAACTATCTAATTATAGGTAGTTGACATACACAACATTTTTTTTGATTTTAAGCTTTTTAATAAGCATACACTCCTCCTCTTGTTTCTGGCTTCACACTCCTTGTTGCCATTCTCCCATCATTATTGACCCCACAGTTGAATAAAATAAAATGACATTTAACACTAAAATGAATTATTTGATTTCCATAAAAACATAAAAAGTCTATGAAAATGTTTTAATTGAACAGATCATCATTATCAGACTTATTTTCTGTAAAGCATGACATTGAGAGTTGTTGTATAATATTTGTACAAAAGAAGACACCCCAAATAATATTTGAATATTAAGCCCTGTCTTTTCTATTGATTTCTTAGTCACTTTATTTGGATGGGCCCCAATTGACTACATGTGCTCAGATCATGAACAAACGATATGTCAAATACAGTTTATGGTTAAGGTTAGGGGTTGGGTTCAGTTAAGGTGATGTTCAGTGAACAATTAGGAAGACTGAACTTGAATTTCAATAAACCATCTGTAATGTGTCTGTAGGCAGACTATCCAAATAAAGTATCGCTGTCTTATAATGAAAATAGCCTAGGATCTACAACTGGCTTGTTGCTGCACAAAAAAAACCTGTTAACCAAAGATCGTAGAGCTCCGTACAATCTTTTGTCTTTACAAAGAGATAAACAAAGTCATCTGTAGAATAATACTTACTACAAATAGTCTATTTCAAGACACTGACATGGTTGTACCATACTGGACATGGGGTGAAAAAAAAAATCAACCAATCCGATTTTATAATTAAACGTCACTACTAGGCCTTATGTTATAATTTTGTGTTATAATTTTCAAGCACATTTTCAGGTGAAGACTTTTTCTATTCTTTTGCTACTTTCCATTTTCAAAATCATAATATTTCTTGTGAAAGGTGTGAAAATGAACCTATAACCTACAATGAACACTCTTTACAGAGCCAGTAAGTACCGTTACCTGTGATACTAGTATTTTATGTGTCAAGCAACCAAACATTGAGAACAAAATAGAAAAATGCTCTGTTCCTAGTTGCATGAATATGGTTTAATTTTGCTCCAGTAAAATGTTCCTTACTCCCACAGCAGAACTCACAAGCGCGAACAAGGGGAATCTAAGTCCCATTTGCATACAGAGGCAGGCAGATTCGCTATCATATGATTAGGGGGAGTAATTAAAACAGATGTAACTCTAACACTTCCTTAAGTACCGATAATTAATATGTAATTATGCACTCATTTAGGAACAAGTTAGCACATCTAATAGAAAGAGACATGAAATTTACGTCTGGCTCCAATTACTGTCACAATCCAAAAACTCTGCCTGCCGTTTGAGGTATGAAAACAAAACTATTTTACCAATGGCAAAGGTCTACATCATTTTGATTGTCTTTCTTTAATCGTCACCATTTTTTTGTGTGGGTTCTCTTCATTAAAATCCACCATATGACACAGACAGTCCAGCACATTATTTAGGGTCAGTTCATGACCACAGGTTGTCTGCCTGGTACCCTGTGTTATTTGCCTGATAGTTTCCAGTGCAGAGTGGTCTGCTCCTCCCTGTCCTGTCTCTCCCTCTATGGGGCACAGAGGTGGTCTCTCCCTGCTGGCTCACACCCTCACTGGGTGACTGGTTGGTGTTAACCAATTCCCTCTGGGTCATCCTCACCCACTCTCACTCTGGCTTCTCTAAAAGGCTAACCTTGCTAATGTCGCTTCCTTGCTTCTGACTGAGGATGAGCCCAGGAAGGGAGATAAGGGAGGTGGGGGGGGGTGGGGGTGGAGAGGAGGAGGGGGGAGAGCATCTCTGTGATACTGATGTGAGTGGCAGTTTGCGGCCTGTCCCCTGCGGAGGGGTGTACGTGTTGTCGGAGCTGGAGTGGGAGTGAGGGGGCGGGAGAGTCGCGCCACGGCGGGTGGCCGCCTCGGCCCCCTCCACGCTTGTAAAACGAGAGCTCACCTTGGGCGTCCGCGATGAGCTGCTTCGTTTGTCGTTAACGGCGATGTGAGGCTGATCAGCGGCCGCAGCCTGACAACTCTATTCAGAAGCCACCTGCTAGTTGTCAATCACACCAGGGAGGCAGGTCGGGGAAGGAGGGGGGGGGGGGGGGGCATCCTCGGGCTATTGACAAAGCTGTCTACAACGGGGACAAGACGAGCTTGTCAAAGCTCTGACTCCCTCGCTGTCTCCTCGATCACTTCATCTGCCACATTTCACCTCACACGTGAGACACACACACACACACGTGTAAAGTCCCAATGAGAAGTAAAGCCATAGCAGGCCTAGTCATTATTTCATTCACATCTAATTTCTGAAATATCTCCCCCCTACCTATATACATTATTGTATATACTCAAACGTGAAAGTCAGCTGGCATTCATCATTCACCTTTACAGTTCACCTATGAATCATCAATGAGGATCTTCTGAGTGAACAGGATATGTGTCTGTACTAAAAAATGACAAAGTTCCTTAGACAGTGTAGAGGTTAATGCCTGGGTTAATTTCACACCTAAAAAGGACAAGGGAGAGAAAAAAAAACTGAAAAGTTCCGTGCATTATGTGCTTTTAATCCCAGTTGCTTTGATGTGATTGTGTGGGGGGTGTAGCAGACCAAATAAACACTGCTCTTTAGGTGGCCTTTTCTCCGCTGTTCCCAGGGAAGCTCCAGGAGCTCCTTTGTTCTGCCGGGAGAAAGGGAGGAAATGGCAAAAAGCAAACTCTGCCACCCTCATGCCGCGCGGACGTTATCACCTGACACGCGGGTGGAGATGTGGACACCTTAATCACCTGCCGTTTTAATACCCCTTTAATAATGCAACGCCTCAAAACAGAACACCTGTTGCTGAGATGTGCTGATGCAAATATCAAGGGGATTAATTAAAAGTCAATTATATTAATTTGGCTTTTGAAGGGTGATCGGGCAAGATAAAGAGTGATTCTGTGTGCTCAGATACCCGGGCGCTTGATTTTTAATGCGGTTTTATCAGGGTCCATTAAAAAGGCCCTCGCTTGCGTGCCTGCTCGGTACTGTTTAGATGCCATTCTATGTAAATTTAATGAGCATTTTAGTTTCATCTTTTTAATGTGCATATCTCTGTCTTATGCATAATTGAAAAAATGCTAATATCTGAAATGTTTGTTTCCGCTGCCCTGTTTGGGTTTGTGTGTGCCGAGCACATCCAGAGTCATGCTCTGAGCTCGCGGTAACCTTACAAGAGGGTGGAGGGGCTCTCTCTCCGTCTAACCGAGCTCAAGCAAATACTCCTCCTCAGCCATTAAGGCCAGGGGGAAGGAAGAAGTGAATATGGAAACAGAGAGGGAAAAAAAAGAAAACAGTGCTCAGTGGAGAACATATTGGGTGGAGACAATGTGAGGGGAGATATTTGGGAGCACTAGAAACATGGAGGGAGACTTGAGGGGAAAAAAGGAAAGAGTGCATACACAGATTATTTTGAGTGAGACAGCAGCCTCTGGATAAAAATAGAGACACAGGAGAGTGAAGGAGAGAAAGAAAGACACTGGGGAAAAAAAGGAAAGAGGCGAAAGATCAGAGAGGCAGCAACAGCAGCAGCGGTGGTGGTGGTGGTGCTGTGAGCAGTGCAGAGGGAGATGTGTGCCCTCTGTGGAACAGCCTCAGTGGGACATTTGACCTGCGCGTGGCAGAGGGGAGCGGGCACATTTGGCTGCCAGTCCCTGCGGGCTGCACGCTGAGCCCTCCTCTGCCAGCTCCGTCCTCCAAGGGCCCGGGAGCTGAGCCACGCTCTGATCCTCCTCTCCTCCTCTCCTCCTCCCCCCCCCCCCTCCTCCTCAACGCACACGCCGACCTGCCTCAGCTCCCCAACGGACAGCTAGCAGACACCCCGGCCTGCACCCGGCTACACATCTGCATAAAAACACATATATGCTGCCACACACAAACGCAGAGAAGTACACACACACAAACATTTGCACATAATGCAGAAATGTATAAACACACACATGCACATACACATAGAAATGCATAGCCTAGAAAACAAAACAAATGTACACCTACATGGAAATAAGTCGTTTTTCCTACAGACAACCACACAGCCTCACATGCTGAGACACACACCAAAGGTGACCTCAAGTTTGAGGCAAAAACTTCTCAGGTGAAGTTCAGCACCAACCAACAGAGAAGAAAAACAACGGAATACAGCAAACGCAATTACATGGCAAGTGTGGCATTATTCATCCAGCCCATCACACACTGCACACAGACAATAGATTACAGGGGAAAAAAACACACACACAGCCCCCACACTCCAACATCTCAAACCGCGCCAACAAATAAAAGCACACCCACACCCATGTGTACGGGGGGGCTGGTGGGAGTCGATATATTTACACCCGCAGCGGTGCGTGGTGTATCGTAACTGCCTGCTGTGCTCTGCAGCCGGCCCTGCCCAGCTCGCCAGCATGGGTGTCGGCACGGTGACCAGGATAATGGGCCAGGGAGGGCCGAGATTATGACAGGGGAGGGGAAGGGAAAACACTTCCTCGAGGACCGACATCATTTTTATTATCGCCGCCCATCAGAGGTCCTTGAGAAACATGTACTTCCAGCCCGGGCAATCACTCATCTGGAGCCTTGCACCAGCAGAGAGGAAGAGAGAGAGACAGAGACAGAGAGACAGAGAGAGAGAGAGAGAGAGAGAGAGAAGGAGAGAGAGAGAGAGAGAGAGAGAGACCAATGTGCTCTCTCTGTCTGAATATTGATACTTTTCAGAAGAGACAGGGGAGGGAGTGAGAGAGGGAGGTAGAGAGAGAGGGAGGGAGGGGAGTGACAGGCAGAGATAAAGGATGAGATGATCTGCTCAGTCCAGGAAGCTTCTGGATGTGCCAGTCCCCACCTCCTGTCCTGACCCCTGCAGCAACCAATGAGCTTCAATCACTTCCTCTCCCATTTCACTTCAAAACAGACAATGAAACCAGGGAAAAGGACAATAATTTGAACATTTTGAATGATCTCATGTCTCAGAAGCCTTTTTTTACATTGAATAATACCCCTATAGAACAATCTAACAAGCTCTATAGCTGTCTTGA
>NC_137927.1:23830815-23895815 GCF_963457725.1 Sprattus sprattus
CCACACACACACCAAATACACACTCACACACTTGGAGGAACACTCTACACTATTTATTTCTCAGGGGTCCCCTCTGATCTGGTGTTCATTTATAAAATTATTTAATGTATGGGGGAGCAATAATTTATGTGTATGACAGTTTTCTCGATCAGGAGCTGTTGTAATATGTCACCAATGGATAAGAAAACAAGGTAAACTAGATGTGCAAATCAATGCAGTGGCCCCTGGGAATAGTAGCAGCCGAATCAAGATTCAGAACTAGCGTTCGAGCCCATTCCAACTTGTCACTGAGAATAACATATTAAAAAGTGTCCATCCTACGGTTGGAACGGACAACAGCACACTTGGCCAGCATGCTGGTACACATGCACAATTACTGTACATGTATTCACAGACATAATAAATACACACACAGACACATTCTCTCTCTCTCTCTCCCTCAAACACACACACACACACACACACACACACACACACACACACGCACACATGTACACCAACAAAAATGCATGCGCAGGTTCACACACAAATACACGCCTTTAAACGCGCACACACACACACACACACACACACACACAAATATCCCGCTGTGATCCTTTTCTAGTTGATTGCACCAAACAGTTTTTTCTGCCTATTTATAAATTTATGGACAGGTGGCCCTCAAAGCATTTGGCAGGATCATTCAATATCTCCTTCTGTTTCCCTTTCATGATATTTTCCTCCATATAATTACCCACCCACATGGGGAAACCTGCTCTACTTTGTTGGGATGAGCGGATCGCTTTTTATTTTGTGTGAGTGTGTGTGTGTGTGTGTGTGTGTGTGACAGAGAGAGAAAAAAAGTAATAATGATAGCAGCAAATGCAATAAAAGGTGTGGATTCGCAGATCACAGGTATCACTAGTCCATTAATGAGATAAAGCTAATTTAATCTGTGACTATTGATTATTAAGACAAGGCTGGGTTCGATTGAAGGGGTAAGCCACTAAACCATTGGCTCTCATTAGGTTACTGTTAAATACTTCCTATCGGTCTCATGAAAAAATAATGTAGTGGACCAAACAGCACAAAACCTGTTCCAGAGATTCCTCTGAAGTTGTGATCCTGCAACTTCCAAGCTACATGAGTAGTTCGATGTACCTAAGGCCTATTTGCCACATGTCAAATTGTGAATGTAAAAAGGAGGATGAATGGATCTGCAGACTGAAAGAAGAAATAAATGTTATGTGTGCTAAGGAAGGATGTTCTACATGTTTATTTTGATTTCTTGAAATTGCTGGTTAAATTAAATAAACCAGTGGGCCCTGATTTCATAGTGCAACGAGCACAGAGAACAGGCTTTGTGCCTCAGCAACCATGCGGTGGGAGTAGGCATGGATACCTATATTTGATCATTTCATTGACGCAAAGCAGGGCGCACTCAAGCATAAATGGACTTGAGTAATTAGTGGATAAGGCATGAAATAATTATTTATCAGCCAACCACAATGATTCGACCACACCTTATTAACGTTCACATGGAGCTCAGTAATCGCTCCACAATAGAGCAAACAACACATTTCCGGTAGCAAACAGAGTGGTTTCGACCAGAGGATATGGAGGTTGATCTGACATTAAATCATCTAGAAGTTTCTCTGAGAAAAGTCTTACTTTGAAATAACTCATTTATACACGGAATTCTCCCGTCTGTGCACGGCAACACTCCAGCATTGCGCTGACCCACATATGTTTGCGCCTAGAATCTTGCTCATGGTAGGAAATAAGCTAAATCATTTTGCCATGTTATTAAATTAGTGTAAGGGCATGAGTGACAGACTTTGTGTGTTGCTAGCTGTGTTGCCCATCATTTCAATTAGGGCCCACAGTCTACAAGTTGCATTATCAAGTGTATAGACATCTGATAAACATTTGAGTTTTTGCCAAGCATGTGTCCAATATCATCTGCAATAGCCACAGAACATTAACTCATTTAAGGGTGTCTCTTAATGATGCCAGAAAAACAAAAATACTCACTGACAATCTGTCTTCAAAACAATAGTGATCTACAAACTGAAAAAAAGAGGGAGGAAGCAAAAGAGAAAAAAGGAACGAAACACAAATTAGGCATACCTCCATGACAATGGCAAGTCTGACAGAAGAAGCATTGAGTTGATATTTCTCATATTGTTTACAAGTATATCCAGCCATTCCCCACTAGGTGAGTAATGCCAACCTTGGCCAGATGTGGCAGTGCTACTTTTCACTGGTGATGCTCATCTCGTCTTTCCCTGATAGCAATCATTAGTTTGGCTTTTTTTCTACCCACTGTTCAAATGAAGACATATGAGGGCCTGGGTGTTACAAAGAAGGCTGTGATCGGTGGACTGGAAGGATGTGGACATGGGTGGGAGTAGCTTTAATTTATTGTGCCATGACTGTAGTTCTTTTTTAATTGGAAGTGTTTGTGAGTGTGGGTAATGTAGTCAATAAGCAGAAACACAAACAACAACAATGTCCAAATACATGCAAAAACAAATGCAAGGGCAGACTAAGAGAGAGGGAGAGATTGAGAGTGAGAGACGCACACACACACACACACACACACACACACACACACACACACACACACACACACAGACTACTACCCAACACACAGATTGGAGGAATTGTAACAGGCCCTGAAGGACAGGATGTCGGAGACACGGTGTCTGCAACCTAAAGACTGCTTAATAAAGTAGAAAATGCTTAACTGATGTGGGTCCCCACAGCCGCCAGGTGCTGGGAGTCTTGGCATGGACAAGCTACCTCATTATTCTCAATCGCTATGAAACATTCCACCTTATTTATTAATATATTAACTTGATAAATCTGCTCAGGAAATGCAAAAAACAAGGTTTAAAGATGGAGAGCAAAACTAAAATTTTAGATCGAAGGTTTAGATGCACTTGCCACCAAACAGTTGAGTTATGAGGCGCTCAAATCAGAGGAAGACCACCATGAAGGTAGTAAGAGGCTTCCTGCTCCGTGACGTACCTGCGAGAACAATCCGGAAACGGACCCCTGCCAAGCGTCTGGTGCTGTTCACAGAGCCCCCCCCTCATTTTGTGCTGTTGATAAACAAGCCTCAGCTCTCTAGGATGATCTCCTGATCTTTCGAACGTCATTATCTAATCTCATTGGTTAAAAACTCCCATCCATATGTTGCCGGAACTGTGTGTGTGTGTGTGTGTGCGTGTGTACGTGCAGGACGGCCCAAAACTTGGCTGTGCCGGAGAGCCGTGTGTGTGGCGTGGAGTGGAGTACAGTATGTGAGCCTCCAGGGCTTTGGGCAACCTTCATGGCAGGAAATGATCGCTGCCAACAAAACAAATCTGAGAATAATATCACCGTATCCTGATTATCTATTCAATCATTTGGAACCGATTTCCTGAGGAAGAAGGGGGGGGGGGGGACTACAAATGTCACCACTCAAACTAAAATCATCAATTTGTCTAATCAACGGCAGAACTACGATGCCCCTTCACTCTGGTTTCTTTCTCAAGTTTTCTCGAGGTTTCTCTCTCCCACTCACTCTCCCTCTCCCTCTCCCTCTCCCACTCCCTCTCCCTCTCTCTCTCCCTCTCCCTCTCCCTCTCCCTCTCACTCTCCCTCCCTCTCTCTGTCTCTCCTCTCTCCCTCGTTTCTCCGTGGAGTGACTGGAGACGGTTGGATCTACTTTGAAATGCCAGATGTTGTCATGGCCTGAGAGCTCAGATTTACAGCTGGGTCCTAACAGACATAATTAAAGTGAAATGTCTAACAGTTCTGCAAGAAGCAGCCTCTTTACATTCTCTTTTTCTAACTGCCTCCCCCCCCTCTCCTCCCCTTCACCCTATCAATCCTAGTTCTACTCCCTCACACCGCTCTAAATCACAGGGAAAAGGTCTTTTGCCCTGTGAGACTGGAAGAAAGTTCATTTTACCCTCCCCCCCCCTACCCAAAAAAAAAAGATCCTAGCCTTCCCTTTGCATGCTCTTCTGTTCATTTTTCTTCTTCATCTTCATTTTTTCATCCTCATCCCTCACTTCCTCCTCGGCTCTCCCGTCCTCCCTTCTCTCCACATTCGCTTTCAAAAAACCTCTCACTGCCTCCCTCCCACCCCCCTACCCCCTTCTGCCTTCTCCGTTTGTTTTCTTGTGTGCCATAGCAACACCCCTCCCTTGCCCCATCCATCCACCCCACCCCACCCCACCCCACCTCTACCTTCCCAGCGCCCCCCTTCACTGATGGCGTGACGCGTGAGGGCCTGTAGTCCGGAGATGCTTGTTTTCAGGTGAGGCGGGCGCTAACACCTGTCTGCCAGCGCGCTCCTGCCCGTCCGCCCTCCCTCCCCTCGCCGGCAGCCCTGTCTGCTTTGACTAATGATGTGATTGATGGACAAAATAAGAGAGGGAGCAGCGCTACACACATGGCCATCTTTGCACAACCACATGCACACAGCTCTCACGCACCTCATAGTTACGCTTCACACACATGCACATACACATACACACATGAGCACACATACACACACACACATGAGCACACATACACACACACACACACACATGCGCACACATACACACACACACACACAAAGACAAAGCCCCTCTGCTAGGTGTGGGGTATAGTTTCTGTGAGCCCTCATGAAGTGGCGGCTGAAGGTGTATTCCTCTCCATGGCTCATTACCCAGTAATGGCAAAGCCACCCCTCTCCCCCTCTTAAAAAGAGAGTGAAAGAGATGAAAAGATGAGGAAGAAGAGGAGGAGGAGGAGGAGGAGGAAGGAGAAGACAAAGAGGAAGAAGAAGAAGAGGAGAGGGCTAATTCCGTTCATGACACCAGACAGGCGGCAGGTTTATGGACTCACGGTCCATCACAACAAACCCATCAGAGGGCCACGCAAGAGGGGGTGCCTGTCTGCACGTCTGAGGCTGCACTCCCACCCTCTCCTACCCACTCCTACTGCCCCACCCGCCCTGCACTGCACTGAACAAGGGAAGATGACACCGTGATTCCAGTGGTGAGAGGAGATTAGGATTAGGAGAAACCTTGTCTCACTGATTAGGTAGATTATCATCGACTGTCTGATACCCTAGTGAGTGTCTGTTGTCATTAGACTTATTGGTTGTGGTGTGCAATGGAGGAAAGAGAGGGAGAGAGAGAGAGAGAGAGAGAGAGAGAGAGAGAGAGAGAGAGAGAGGGAGAACTGTTTGAAATTGTGGGTCGAACAAGTGTTGGTATCAGAAGATTTGGAACTGTGTGAATTCCTCTGATGATCAATCAATCTGTACTGTTACACATGTCTAGGCTCGTCTGAATCAGATACCCTAGTGAGCGTCTGTTGTCAACAGACTCCATCGTCACCACAGAATAAGAATCATCAAATTAGAGATTGGATATCAATAGTTTTGTTATGAAGGTATAGAGAGCTCTACAAGATAAAAGTGGTAGGATACAGTAAGATATAGTAATGCAAAATCAGGTCAGTCACATTTTATTGTCAGTAAGGAAGCGTTAATTGTTGGATAGGATAGGATACTACAAGAAGTATTTATTATCTGACAGATATTCATTGTTACAAGAATAGCTTAAGATAAAAACATACAAATTCAACGTATATCATATAATTTAGAATTTAAACCGCTGCACAGGCACCACCATTCATGGCCATCTACAAACAACTACTGTGGCATGGCAGGACTCAACAGGCAAGCACACCAACATAGTGGCTATGTGTGTGTGTGTGTGTGTGTGTGTGTGTGTGTGTGTGTGAATGTGTGTGTGTGCGTTCCTGTGTGTGTGTGTGTGTGTGTGTGTGTGTGTGTGTGTGTGTGTGTGTGTGCGCCTGTGTGTGTGTGTATGTGTGTATGTGTGTGTGTATGCCTGTGTTTGTGTGTGTGTGCGTGTGTGTACGCGTGTCCACCTTGAGTCCATGTCACATAGTTAATGATGGCTACAAGAAGGGAGCACTGGGAGCACTGTCACACTGGTCCTGTCTCCCACCTCGTCCTAATCACCATATTAACGGCACTGCAGTGGGCCTGACGGCAGCCTGACTGATCTGCATGTCTGATGATTGACAGCTCTGAGGCCAGAGAGGATGAGTGCTGAGGGCTCCAGGAAATAACCCTGCTGGAGCTCCAAATACGGTCCAAAACAAAGGGGTTCCAGGCCCGCTCTCGATGACAGGGTTTTAAAAGAACCTTTTATTTTCACATTAGTCAGATTAATAAGCTGTAATTGAACACTGGAAATATCAGCTAATTGCACTAAAGTTGTAAGTCATGGTGGCGTGCTTGCCAAAATGAAAGTGAAAGAAAAATCAAAAGCAAGCTCATTTTCAAATGGATTCTTGGCACAGTGAATGCAGCGATTGCTAATCTGGAATCACTATGGATGTGCAGGGTCTGTTGGGCTGGGCATGGGTGACCACACTTGCAGCGGTTAAGATATCGGTGCACGTATATGTCTTTGTTTGTGACTCTCAGACACAGGGTTGAGATATTGGTGCATGTATACATCTTTGTTTGCGACACTCAGACAAAGGGCCAAACAATCCAACTAAACTGTAGTGAAAATCTAATGAAAATTTAATTTTTGTGGGGTACGAATTGTGTTTTATAAGTGTTCTGCATTTTGTGCCAGACTCTGGACTATTTCCTCTGTTGTACTTCAGGGTATACCTAATAAAAACCGCCACCACATCCACATTGCCATTTGCAACATTAAACACTAACTCCATATGTAACATTAAACACTAACTCCATTGAAACATTTCCTGTTTTCTGTTTTGGGACTGCTCAATTACCCTATATTTTTAGGAAACAAAAGGTCCAAATGTCTGTGACATTGTAGAACCAAATTTGACCTGAGATCCTTGCTTTCTGTTTCTAAATAATGACTCACAGTTTTGCATTGTTATTGTAAAAGCCTTTTTCTTCTTGGTAAGGTAAAAGCCTTTTGTTTGTTTGTTTGTTTGTTTGCTTGTTTTTCATTTTAATTTTTAAAATTATACTTTGTCTAATTCCACTCACCTTTATTCTTAAAAATGACTAAACTGTGATTTGTGCGTACTTGTTTATTAAGCAATTAAACACAGAAAAAAGAGAAACTGTAAAAGAAATGTGAAGAGAGTATGTATGTATCCGGGTATGTATCAGGACATATGCTAGTGTAACTGAAGGTCTCGTGTCCTTGGGCTGACCTTGAGAAGATTTTTTCCCACTTTTTTTAAAACACAATCCATGTGGTTTTTTTAGGCTGCCACAATTACCCCTTAGTTTCTCATAAGGCAAATAAAAAGTTCCATTCAAATATCAGTTTGACAAAGAAAAATACCCATAACATCTTCAGCCCATTTGTTCCCTGTGCTTGGCCTCTCTCTCCCCACTGATAGAGGTGAGGCTTAGTTCAGGCCCATTGCATGGGATCACATTGCTCCAAACAGTCTGAAGTGTTTGCTTGTGATCTCATGTCTATGAGCCACGAGGTGAAGCATGATAGATTGATGCAGCTGTCTGGATTGTTCAGCGGCCTAAAAACGAATTGAGCGCATGCAGGCCGTGTGACGGCTGGAGGAGGCCGGTGGTGGGGGGAGGAGATGGTGGGGGGGGGAGGTGGAGGTAGTGTGGGAGAGGATGGAGGCTCTCCAGCAGCACCAGGGATGGAGACCAGCATCGCTCCCCATTGAGACCTCTTGTATGGAACAGTGGGAGGAGGAGGGGGTTTGACTTGATAGAGAAATATTTTGATTAAGAAGATATCTCTTGTGAGTCCTTGGCACAGAGCGGAACACGCAATGTTTTTCATCTGAGCCTTGAAGATGTATGCCTTGAAAAATGAGGAAAGTGGAAGTTGAATAATGGAATATTGGCATGCCTTGGTTTCTTAATGGCTGTAATTGTAGATTTTCTTTTTCGTCCTCCAAAGCCCTTATGGCTCTTTCTTTCACATGGAATGAAGAATATGATGCTGGCGTGTTATTACTGATTGAAAAGAAAATCCCACTTCGGAAACCCTTCTCTCTTCTTTCATTGAAAACTTCACTTACTGTAGTGAAAATCCATTTCCTTACAAAAGTGCCTGTTTTTTTTGTTTTATGTTTGATCTTTACTAGATGATATGGACTTATGGAAATGTAGTTATCGTATAATTATTAGATCTGTGGATCTATGCATACACAATGTCTGAGCCATATCAGTTTGTGTGTGTGTGGTGTGTGTGTCTGTGTGTGTGTGTGTCTGTGTGTGTGTGTGTGTGTGTGTGTGTGTGTTTGTGTGCGTGTGTGTGTGTGCGCGTGTGTGTGTGTGTCTGTAGTGTGCCATGTGTTTGGATGTGCAGCTGATTGCACTGCGTGTGTGTCAGGGGTAGTGGCAAGTTCAGCCGCCCCAGCCTTCTCTGCTCCAACGGGTGCTGGTCCGGGCCTCCCAGTAGACAGTATGCATGTGAACCCTCTCCGCGGCGAGCGCCCGGCCCACTGATCCGACTCTGACAGCCAGCCTCCCCCCGGCAGGCCCATCCCCCTGGTGCCTGGCCGGAGCCAGAGCCCAGGACCAGCAGCGCTGGTCAGCCAGTCTAAAGACTGTCAGCCCTGCCACCCTCCGGCTCTGCCATCCTGTCAGCGCTCGCATCCCTCCGCACCCCTCTGCCCCCCTCGGCGAGAGACAACAGAGCCTGGCATGATGCATCTGTCTGCGACGATCAGTTGGTATTCAGATTTTCCTCTTTTTTTTCCGGTCTGGCTGTAGACAGCAGTGTTCAGTAAAAGACGGTTATTGTTAATGTCAGCAGAAGGGGAGGGTACATCCATGGTGAGCGGGTGGATCTGGAACGGACGTGGACCAGATTCTTGGGGATCGGTGTGAAATCCAGGCCTGACCCGTCCCAGACTCTGCTAACGTCTGGTTCTCCGTCGAAAGCGCTGTTCCACTTCAGCTGGGCTTAAGAGATTGGTCCCTCCGTCTCGATTTGCCCAGGATGACAGTTGAGTTGCCATAGCGGTGCTATTCTAATCACTCGACAGGCAGCGTCTCAAAACGTGTCAGTTTTAACTTAAAAAAAAAAAAGAAAGAAGAAAAAAAAACAGGAAAGGAAAAGAGCAAAAAAATATCACATTACTACCTCTCTAATGCTATTTGGAAGTGATAGCTCTGATAGGTGAGGGACCGCGAGACACATGAGGGAAGCGAGGAAGAGAGAACGGGAGACAGATGGACTGGTGCTCTGCGTTTCAACGTCGTCATCCTCCTCATCATCACGCCACATCAAAAAACCTCCGCCAGGGATTCGGCGCTCATCAGGACGCTAATACTGCCCCGCTGAGAGACGGACGACAGGGACTCCCATTCGCGCTTCACTGTCCGTCCCACTTCAATCTGCTACCGATAAACATCTCCATTTACACAACGTCAAGATGAACATGCTCACAGAAGAAATCATAAAAAAAATAAGTTATCCAGGACATCAAAAAAATGGTCCCCATGGTAGTCTATTTTTGGATTGCCTGTTTCAGGGCAGGAGCTAAATTGTTTCGGAGAAATATATCTATTAGTTTTCAGCGCCGGCCTTGATGAGGATGGATTGTGAGTCGTGCTCTTCAATATGCAAACCTCCTGTCAACAAAGTGCCGATTGAGAGGCTACCAATTACCACGACAGCCCGAGAGAGATGCTTATCAGGTCCGAGACTTAGTTCATCTCGGACGCTATGGAAGTGGTGTATTGATTGACCGTCCGGCAGCTAATAACATGGGTTATCTACATGTAGCAAGAGACAGAGCTTGCTCGCAGTGCCGAGGCAGTATCACAATCTAATATGTCCACCAAATTAAGGCTCTGCATGGCCAGGATAGGAAGGTTATATGCCTGAGAGAGGTAAATGAAGGTCAGAGGATCATTAACAATGCTTTGGTGACATTATGACGATCTATAAATCCATGCATTTTTTATGCTGTTATGCAGATAGGTCTGTTTTTATCTACAAAATTGAAACATTTCCCTAGGACAGCGAGGGGGAAGGATTTGTGAAAAAGAGGAGAGTGAATATGACTTATCTTATCTTATCTTATTCTCTATGTGTTGTTCACATATACGAAAGTATTATCCAAACCACAGCAGTTCTGTACAATTTTATACAATTTATTTTCATATTGTATAAACTATGTTGGAAACTATGTTGTTTTCTTAAAATGTGATATAGTCTGGAATGGATTACTCAGAGAAACAATTACGCACAGGTAAAAAGAAAACCATTTTAAAAATAGGAGATTTCGCAGGAATGCATGTGTCATATCAGACGCATCAAGCTGTAGGAATGAATAATGTTATCTTGCTGTCAAATATATAGTCCATATGTTAGCACGTTTACTTACAATGTCATTCAAGGGGTCACATGCAGGCCCGCTCTGAGCTGGGTCTCGAGCATGTTAGGTGCACACGTGTCACTGTGCGAACGTGTGAAACCTGTCTGCTGTGTGCAGTGTGTCCACACATTAATCACTGTGACAGAACAACCCACGTCCCCCTCAAAGCCACAGTCTCCTGAGAAATCACCATGACCCCACACACACACACTCTCACAAACAGCTATTTTCTTCTCTTTTTTTCCACCCTCGACGAGGAAAGGTCTGTAACACAGGGGGCGATTACTGATGAATGCTCGGGCCATGTGTATTAACTCAAATCCTTAGTTGGTCATTGTTTTTCAGGCAAAACAGAATGAGGTTAAAAAAAAAAAAAGAGAGATTACTGAATCGAAGGCCAAGGTTTCAGGAATACTCTTGGGAGGAACCCTCCGCTCGGGCCCGAGATTACATTTCTGTCCGAGCTACGCATCAAGCCGCGCCAGACGGAACAGGAAATTGTGCCTCTGTCACAAGGCTGCATGAGAAAAATGTAAATGCTCTCCCTGCCATAAGACACTTCATATGCGCCCTGGGGTCTCCATAATGCCCCCCACCCCCATCCCCATCCCCACACCCAAACCCCACTTGCTGTGTCCATCTAGTGTCAGAGCTGACTTTTTAATACCAAACTCCATCTTATTTTTTACCCCCCAATCAACCCCCCCCATCCTCGATCCATCATGTTGGGTTAAGTGAGAGAACACGATGGTGCCTGGCACAGTTTAGGGAAGTCTGGTCGAAAATGACAGAGCCTGGAATGAAAGCTCGAGAAGTGTGAAGGCATGTGTTTAAAAGCAGAAAGAGAAAATACACAAAGCAATTACCATGGTAAAACAATGAAAACAGGAGCTGCCTTCAAGTGGGCCTTGCAGCGGAAATGTCACATTCCGAACTCGCGTTTCTTTGTCAGTTGCGTTTAAACGAATGGGTGAAGCTAAAATAAACACAACTGCTGGGGAGAGGAACAAAGAGGGAAAAAAAGCTCACAAGGTTTTCCGCCCAGACTCCCCCCTTAACAAACCTGAACACCCGGCATAAAATGTCTCTATCCTTGAGAGGACTGAGCGAAAGAGCTAAATAAATATCTGCAAATACTGTAATGTACCGTGTCGACAATTTAACTGCCAGTTAACTGTCACATCACGTCACCGCTGTAACGTTGCCAGTTGGTTGCAGAAATTAAGCTGTTAGAAGCTGGTCGCTCTTGGTGCTCGACACAAGATTCGTACTCTTTATGGGTGCCTATTCAAGTTCAGCCCTGTGGATGCTGGATCGATTTCAAGGAATTGCTCTTCAGCTAGGGCTCCTCCATTCTATCATGCCTTGTAAAACAGCGCTGGCTTGCTGGGACACTGTGCAGATGCACAGTAATTCATAGGTGCCAGGGACGTCCCGGTCAACACACCCTCAGGTGCGTCCAGGCGCTCTGGCCACGCTTTTGGCTGAGGTGCTTCCAGGCCAGGGCAGGAGGGGGGGCCGATTTATCAATGCAAACTTAATAACATCCATTTGAATCTAACTAAAAATCAATATTTCATTACCAAATTGTTAGCGGGAATGAAGAAGGATTGCGGAAGTCAGGGCAACGCGTTGGGAAGGAGGCGTCAGGAGGCTCGATGGGCAGACGGGATGATTCATGGGACCATCAGGCCAAAAGAGAGGGAGAGGGGGGGGGGGAGGAAAGAGGGGGCCAGAGAGGGCGAAGGAGGACGAAGGCAGGGGGAAACTTGGAGAGGGCTCGCTCCCCTGTGACCTTGGCGAGGAGGGAAAAATATATATAAGAAAATGAAAGCAACTGTCAACTCCCCACAGGCCAGGATCCGACCATAAATCACACACAGACGAAAAGAAGTGTGTGGGGGGGGGGGGGGGGTTAACCCTTACACCTACGCAGTTTCCTTAACATGCTCGGCCATGAAGGCCTCTGGGAATTAGCCTCGGTATGCCTAGAGTTTTTAATCCTTAACGTTGTTAATCTGTGGCACGAGGAGCCCTTTTATTTTTCAGGTTAAATGACATGTTTCTTGCACATGTACGCATGTGTGCTGTTGTATTTCAAATTCCCATTTCTTTGTGTGTGTACGTGTTTTTTGTGTCTGTGTGCTTGTAGATCATTAGCATTCGATTCCCCACTGTGTGAGAAACATGGCAGAGGGCCATCGAGGACCACTTGGTGTGAGATCTGATGCAATCTACTACTCCCTAATCAATGGGTCATCGGGAGCATTGATTCCTGGGTTCAAATGGACTGGGAGGCAAATATGAAGTGCCCTGAAAATTTCCAGCAGCACTCCTCTATATTCTCCAAAATGCCAGACTTTACACTGTGTTACACTACTTAAACTTCCTACGAATTCCGATTGCATGCAACCCGCATACAAAATGAGAGTTGTCACTCTGTCCGTAACTTTCCGTGATATGATCCTATTTGCTCTATTTGTGAGAAAGAGAACTGTCTCACTTGAGGGGGCCAGCTCCTCTTGTCATATGCACTGAGCCACAGAATTGTGTGGTGGAGGGTCTGTGGCCAGCCTCGAAGATTTACATGTGACTCTGATCGCTCACATGTGGAACCCATAACAGGGGTCAGCTAAATCATTTTATATTGAGTCACTTGACAGATTTAGACAGTCATAGTCATCCACCTCTTGCCAACAAGGAGCAAAATGGATTTACATGTGTTCCTCTTTACAGTTTGTGTTGCAGTGTTTTATATGTTCTTCCAAAAAACACTCTTGTTTTCAGTGATCAGATGCACAACCATTTCTCTCTCTCTCTCTCTCTCTCTCTCTCTCTCTCTACTGTATAGAATGGTTCACGGCTCTTGCTGAAATGGGGAAGAGCTAAATGAATGCTGGCAATCAGACATGAATGTTTAAGGTCTGTCAAATGAAAACGATATGTTGATTCTCACATACAAGTAATGCTTATGTGTTGTAACCATCTGCAGCGAGGTGATTCTCATAAAACACCATATGTTGGAGGACCCCGTGGTGGAACATGCAGGTAGAGCGCTGAAGATGATGTGAAAGAACACATTTGTGTTCGTGGAAGTGTATGATGTCATCGGCGTGGCTAACGGATGCAGCACTGTCCCATCGGATCCTTGTATGTTTACACAATGCTACGGCTAGTTTACCTCACATGCACAGCTGAGCTAAGTAAGTTTTTTTTTTTTGCTGTTTTTTTGACAGAGCTCCAGATTGTAAGCGCATCAGGTGACAATTAAGACGTAACTAAATAAATTGTTCGCTGTCACATTCGTTTACCCCAGCCGTCTCACCATGCTCCCACCGTCCCACAACAAAGGCGTGGAGTCTCAGGACCTCCTCCAAACCAACCCAAAGGCACAAGCTGTGTAAAACATTCTCCACACCATCACAGCACACACACACACACACACACACACACAGACACACACACACACACACACACACAAAAACACAGACACGCACACAGACACACACACACAGACACACACACACAGACAGACACACACACACACACACACACACACACACACACACAGACAGACACGCATACACACCTCCCACAGACTGGGTTATTCATAGGTGGGCGCCTTCTGCGGAACTCGCTGGAGTTGTTTTCCACATTTTCAAAAGAGACCGTGACTTTTCCAAGGCCCACTTATCATTTCTTATTTCAAACAATCCAAAAATGCCATGCCTGCGCTAAATAATTCATCAGCTGCTAACATTAAACAACTGTTAACACGCTCAAACAATTAGTTATGCTTGCTTGACATGTTTGCATCTTAAATAATTAATGCATTTGTCTTAATTACCAACAACAGTATTTTGGCCTTGTTATTCCTTTTCGGCCAGAAAAACGGAAAAAAGCAATTATGCCATAAATATTAATTAGTTACCCTTATTAAAACTCAGACAAAGGGGCATGGGGAAGACTTAACTGCATATTTTCATTGGGATTGAGCAGAGTTATAAATCTTCTTCTTCATCCCTACTAGGGCAGGTATCTACACGGGGAGACATCTTTATTGGTGGGTATTGAATAAAATATAGTCACTCCTTAATATCTTTGTGAGCGTTATCACATTCAGAGAAACATTTATGCTGTCAATGGGCTCTGATGATTAATGTAATAATTATGATAATGTTATTAAGCAGAATTATAAATGCAATCGCATTAATCATGGATCTTCCTCGTTATGCCATTAACTATGCATTCCTTCTTAACTCAAAGACTTGAGGGAAACAAAGACACCCCCCCCAAACAAAAGAGGCTGTTGAAAGAGCATGCAAGGAGTTTGTATACATTGGTGCTTGGAGCTTGAGCTGCAAAGCAAGTCTAGTTTCGACCAAGGCCCTTTTAAGCATACACTGTCAAAGAGTGGCGTTAGCCCCAATAACTGACAGAACTCCAGAGAACTTGGAAACAGCGCTTGCAGAAAAAAAAAGGAAAGAAAGAAAAACCGTTCACGTCGAAGTGTCTGCATGGTGAGAAGTGAGCGTTTGAAATATTAAAGATGTGTGTTGCTAGCTTTTGAGGCCTTTTTTAGCACGGCCGGATCGCAGTGGCTCGGGCTGGGAGTTGTGTCACGTTAAAATTTTCATGGGTCGCATCCGTCTGTGGATTACCAAAGAAGACGTGAGAAGGTTCATCCACACAGAGACACCCTAAATGCAGTTGTCAATGGGGGGGTGGGACGGAGGGAAGTAGATGACTTTGGGAGGACTTTCAGCCCTCGGTGCGACGGGGGAGAAAGAGTTATATCTTTCTTTCTTCCCCCCCTTTTTTTTTGGCAGAAGATTAAAAGGCAAATGAATGACACTGCTCGACAGCCCAAATCAGCTCCAGACATTAATATTTCACTCTGAGGGCAGCTGTTTATCACAACAAGGCAGAATTAAAGATGGGAGGGTGGGGGAGAGGAGGGAGCTAAAAGATGAAGGCAGAAGGGCGAGAGCATTCACATGATTTAGCCATATTTACTAAATGTGTGCCTTGCTAATAGCACCGCTTTATATCACTGGAGGAAGAAAAGTGGGTTTCTGGCAAAGGACTGGTGATTGCATTATACACCTCAATTAGACGCCGGTGGTTTTGATCTCCTTCTCAGACTGAGGGGCCTTGAAATTATGATGCAGCGTCTCAACACACCTAAGTATCCTGTGTTTCAGATTAAAATGTCTTGCAAAACACGATATTCACTTTAGCACTGAGTAGGTGGCTTTTCGGGTGTAAATTATGCATGAGCATAAATGATAAGCAGAAACAGCAATGGCATTACTATATAGATCAGAATTAAATAAAAAAAATGATTTGGGAGTTGGAAATAACTGAATCTTAAGGTCAGGAATTAACTTCATTGCTCTTATCTGGGTATTGTGCAGGATAATAGCCATGAAACATGTGGGCTATCAGTGACACCCTCAATTGGAAATGTCCATATTAGGCAATATGCAAATGCTGTTGATGGGGTATAAATTCCAGGCAGTGACAGTGAACCAACAGAGGCCGATGATTAAAACAGGAACGTAAAGAGGAGAGGGGGAAGCGGCCAGGCGCAGGTTGTAATGAGTGAATAAAGTCCGAGATAACCATCGACTGAACCGTACCCAGTCGATGAAAAAACAAACACATCCTTCTACAGAGAGGCGTTCAGAGAGCACCATAGCGCCTCAGCCTAGCACTGACAACCGTCGATAGCTGTCAGTCTAGAATGGCCTCTCGCGTTAGCATGTGCTCACCGCAGCAGATTCGAGCAGCGGCGCGCATTGACCTTCCCATCTTCGCTCGCCGCTGTTCACCTTTTACTACATGATGCATCATTATCAAAAGCCCCCGGCAAACAAACGCGTGGGAGTCTGAACCCGCCTGGGCTAAAAAATCTCCTCCTGCTGGGCCGGTGGTGGTGGAAGCATAAATAAATAAACAAAAATACTAAATAAATAAAAAATGAGTGACATTCGGCGCGAGGGCGAGCGCGCGCTTTAGCCAGCGCAGTTTGAAAATGTCACAAAAGCAGATTTATGGCACGCCTTTCTGAGGACATTATTTGAGCTTGACAGTCTTAATCATTCACGCTTTCCCCTCCGTCTCCTTTCTCTCCCTGCTGCCCGTCATGGATTATTGAAATAGAAAAATAACAAGTGGGAAAAGGGCCCAGGAGCGGTATCAAAATGTCAGGTTTGTACTTACAGCCGTGTGCAGCGAGACAGGGTCAAGGGCTTCAATTATTTGTATATGGTGCGCCAGGGCTGTACATGAAAGGTTATGTCACCCCTCAGCTATTTACACCCCCCCCCACCCCCCACCACCCCCCAATTTGAATGGGACTGATATTCAGCCCAAGCTGCAGTGCCACTGATACGGAACAGATCTAGCATTTGGAGCCAGATGGAGAGAGCAGTGGTGGGAGAGAAGGAGATTGACAGGGTAAGGGGCAGGGGAGGAGGGGAGGAGGGGGGGGCGACTAGGGGCTTTGTGTCAGCGGCCTCCTACGAGAACAAAATGATTGCACAGTAATGTGGAGCTGATCCGTACCGCGGCGGCCCGGGGTTTTCTAAGATCCTCAGGGATCCTGCACTGCGTTGCAATGTGGCCAGAGAGCACCCATCGCTTGAAGGACGGAGCATTGCTATTATCTGAGAGCTAAGACCCAATACTGTGGAAATCGCCGTGATAATAATGTACACTGAGCTGAGAGAGCTAGGCCTGAAGAGATAAAACACAACCTTGTATGACATTTAGGTACAACATGTTTTTATTCACTTTTTTTTATAACTAAAGCCAGGGGTGGTCCTGGAGCTTGCTGGAGCAAAACAATTGAAATGGGAGATCTGTGATGAGTAATTTATCACCCGTAGACAATCATGATGATCAATTGGATTTTATGCTGACCTGGGTTCAAAATGATTGCGGAGCGGCGGGTGACATTAATGGTTCGCCTTGGCTTCCCATCTACCCCGCGCGAAGGTTGTGCTGCCCCATGCGACCAGTCGGCACCCCCCCAACGGTTCCTGTAAAAATCTCAGGGTTATTGAGAGTGATATGAAATTTCTAAATGTCATTAATTGACACCTTTTCCCTCCGAGCTGTCAGGAGGGAGACAGAAAGGTCACCGCTCCGGGGTGAAATATTTATATATATATTTCCCTGCGATGTGAATTATGGTTGTCGTTAACGAGTGGGAATGGATGGTGGAGCCGACTGAGAGCCTTTATCGATCCGCTCGCCGCACGCCGGAACACTAGGGGACAAAAATGGGGATGCTCTCCTCAGACGGGGGGACTGTCGTGGACACGGATATGATGGGCCATTGTTGTTCCTCTCTTAAGACACGCTGCCAAACGACCAAAGGAGAAACTTAAAGGGAGCATATCAGCGAATAAATACAAGTCATGCTAAAACGACCGACGGAGGTCTGCAGTTACAAGGTCGACCAACCATAAGCACTGAAACAGTGATGATGAAACTGAATATCATGTATGTATGGCTGAACCCACCAAAATATGACAACTGACATTTGTTGTATGTTAGCCTTCATTAGATTTACACACCTATAAATGTTACTCTGGACCTCATATATCAAATGTCTCCTCAGACACAAAACTAAAGATCTGACATACACACACACACACACACACACACACACACACACACACACACACACACACACACACACACACGCGCGATGACATATGAGTTTGTAATGAGCATAATGTATACATTTTTAAACACAGTGGAAAGAACTAGAGCAAATAAATGAAAGCAAATAATATGTGCTCCAGAGCCACGTGGGCTTTCTGATGGAGCCTGGCCCTTTGCTGTTTGTCAGGGTGGGCTGAGAGGCGCTTCATTTTTGACTGAATATTATGCTACATAACCACTTGGCATTTAAGTTGAAAAATGGCTTTCTGCTTGAGTCGTCAGCGCTGGTGTTTTCATCATCAGCCCGGGCTAGGGAGGAGTGCGAAGGAAATGGCCTTTTTTTCAGCTTCCTGATGCTATTAGACATGGGCTGACCCACGCTTAAGCGGCGGCGCTGCGCTGCGATGGCGGCAAGCGGGTCTGGTTGGTATGCACGCTGCGTGCGCAGAGGTGTGTTACTAGCGCAGCATCATGTCAGAGGGGGGAGTGTGGGAGCACTGAGATCTTTATCTGGAGGTGAGGGAAATGGATACATAAGCAGTGGACTCACCACTAGGTCATGTCAGCTCACTTTTCAGGATAAAAAAACGAAACAAAACAACAGCATGGTGACGAGTTGTATATTATTGCACAGGTAGAGCACAGGGCAGTTATTGTTAGTCTGCATATGGTATCACTGCTGATGATCAGTTCATTCATTAATGTAAAAAGAATAAAGTTACAACAAAACTGATCAAAATGTGTCTGCTAGTCTGCTATACACTATGTTCATATATCAAAAGGTAATAAACTAAAAATTACATTATCATTGTCATCGTCAATGTTATTATTATTACTCTTAATTTAAAGATGTTGATACAATTATGCAATACTCAATTTGAATCCATTGAAATAGAGAAGAGAACGTGAAAAAAATATGTTTTGATAACTTCCAAAGAAATTATAATCTTTCGCAATAAGTGAATAGATGGATAAATGAACACAATGTTGAAATCAGTGTCACAACACCATAAAAGTGCAGATGACATCAGGCATCATGAAACAGTTAGATGTGTGCACTGATGATATCCTATGGGCAGATAGCTAATGAGTTCATGATGTGGCGCTAAGACTAATTATAGCCTGAGATTAGACATGGAGAGGGAAGTTGCCCAGTGGAATCGGTCATTTCTTCATCCTCCTCCCTTTTTTTTCCCTTCAAAGTCGAGCCAAATGGAGGGAAACCAATCTAAACAACAGTTTATGTTAAACCCTAAATCTCATTAGGCCTACACAGAAGAGGGAGGAAAATGTTTGACAAGGGAAAATGTTGAATCACTTCCTGTACAGTAACAGTGTGACTTTCATGTGGTCCACGGTCTAATTAAGGGGAACATTTTTTTGCAGGGCTGGAGGCAACGTTAAAAGTCTGAGACGTACGATAAGTCATACGGCGAGATCTGAAGTATTACCCATAAAGTGGTCCCCACAGCACTCCTACCTCTGGGTCAACAGCCGAACTTATTCTACATCACTCCATGTCCTACATGGCAGAGTTACGGCTGGGGAACATGTGGTCCATAGGGGAGATTTATGGCGCTTGTTTGTTGTGGTGGGTCTTGGTGCTACCTCCCTCCACACTGCCCGGCTGCATTTCTTCCAGTCACGGGGGCTGGAAACGCATAATTGTCATGTTACGAAAAGAGAAAAAAATAAAGAAAAAAATAGGACTCTGAGAGCTTTGTTGCGTTGCTAAGGTTAGGCTTTTGCTAGTGTTTGAAGTCTCCCATTATAAGATGACTACTCCATCCGGTCTTTGGTGATTTGGTCATTGTTAGGGCTGTATGAAAGCCCATACTCTAGAGCACAAACTGTCTTGTTTCTGTTCACTATTCAGACACAGTGTAGCACTCCTTTTAAATAAATAAATATCTGAAAAAGTTGAAATGTCAAGTATCACTTTGACACTCAACAAAATGTAATTTGCATCCGTGTCAGTTTCAGTGTCAATGTCTGCGTGACCCCAGTGTTCCTCTTATTTATTTACCCGCTCTCTGACTAAGTTCTCTAGTGATTGTTTGTGAGAGCCACTCCTGTGTAATGAAGGATTGATGCTTTGCTCTGTGGTCACTGGGCTCTGGCATCCTGAGCTACCTGTCGCGGTTGATTGGGCTTCAGCAAATAACTCACAGCAAAATTAGTCAAGTGATTCCTGGTCTGGGGCTGTGTGTGTGTGTGTGTGTGTGTGTGTGTGTGTGTGTGTGAATGTGCTAATCAATTGAAGTGCCCTCGTTACCAGGAAAGATTTTGGCAAGTTGACCACTGATGTGGAAGAGGGGCTGGGGGTGTTGGGGGGTGGCATTGGTAGAGAGAAGGGGGTTCGGTTTTCTGCACTTGACAGTTTGAACTCTTTTCAAACGTAACGTGTGATTAATGAGGGGTTTTTATGGCGCGCAGGAGCGGGGCCCGGTGAGTCACGGGCCTGAGAGTATTGACATCTCCATTATTTACTGACTGATCGGAGCAACCCAGGGGCCCCTGATTAGAAAACAATAAATGCTGTTATTGGTGATTGGAGCCTAAGCAGGACACTGCAAATGCATGTCCAAGCTTTTCTAATTACTGTGACCACTGCACACTGGACAGTGATAAACCAAAAGCAATAGAGAAATCCCACAGGAGGCCAGGAGGAGGGGCCGTGGGCAGTGACTGAGTGTAAGTGCGTGTGTGTGTATATGTGTACGTGTGTGTGTGCGTGTGTGTGTGTGTGTGTGTGTATGTGTATGTGTGTGTGTGTGTGTGTGTGTGTGTGTGTGTATATGTGTATATGTACGTGTGTGTGTGTGTGTGTGTGTGTGCGTGTCACAGTGTGCATACATGTGTTTATGCATATTCGTGTGTGAGGCTGCGTGCAATGTTGTTAAATGTGCCTCAGAAAGAGGAAGACTACTTTGTGGTGTACCACAAGTAAGATTAGTTAAATTACTGGTATGATTGCCCTATCAACATTTCAGTACACCATGAAGACAACAACGTGGCAGATACTAAGAAAAACAGAATGGAGTTAATATTTATGCAGTTCTGTAGTGACATGCAGTATTCCTCTGCAATCTGCTTTAATACAGTCAAAAATGTCAAATGTTGGACTATTATAGCTGTGACTAGGGTGGTGACTGTGACACCACTATCTGAATTCCTAAAACAGTAAGAATGCGGACTATAATACCCTAGCACAGGGTAAAACCTTATGAGACATCTTCGAAATGTATAGGACTATAATAAGAAGTAAAACAAAATATTTTGCAGTTACAAGTTTGTTTAAGATGTGACTTAAGATACGTTCACAATCAGCATTACTTATGCTACGTAATTTGTATTTACAGGTCTGAAATGCACACATGATTCATCTCGAAGGTCTACTTTATCTATGCACAGACAGCATAGCCAAAGGACCAACACTGGCTACAAAAAAAGCTCTTAATAGAATTGTCAATACCTATAGCCTTAATACAACTGTCAATACCTAGAGCCTTAATACAACTGCACATTTTGCAATGAGCAGTTTGAAATAACCAATAGAAATGTGGCCGGGGCAATAAAAATGAAAATGAAAGTGTTGCACTATTTAATTACCTTTTTCCATTGGTAAAAAAAAAACCTAGAAGAACTACTGTCATTGACATCTCTTCATTATCCAATCGCATGCTCTGTTGGTCTCTCAAAAGACACAAAAAAAATGTCTTACAAAGTTTTAAGAGTAAACTGCATGCTATATTTGCCCTCTCAGGTCATAGCATTTTATTCATGATTATTGGATGTATAAACTTAGCAAAAGCACTCAAATACAGCAAGCTACAAAATAAACCAAAGTAGGTTCACATATCTCGCCTGTGACATTTGGAGATGGGATAAACTCAGCCTATTTAATGAGAATAAACCTTCAGACTGTGATGAAATATTAAAGTCTAATTTTAACTATTATGACGGCTGCCTCCCCCTTTGATTACAATGAAACGTTTTGGCGCACACACCAGGCAATTTTTTCCACATTACAGCTAAACGGGTTACATTATTTACAAACTTTTTCATGGAACTTTTTATAAGACTGTCACATTTAATTCAGTGATTTCAGCACAATGAAATCTTTCATTGCATTTTTTTCATTAGTCTATGGGCTAGTCATTGCTGTGTTGCGTGTAGATTGTTATATGCAGGAGGAGCACTCTGTATTCATTTAATTGTTTTGTAAGCCTAGTTTCATTTCATTTTGAAGGGTTTGATTATGATTCACACATTTGCACTGTGCTTTTTATAAACTTAAGTTTTTTATTTTTTTCACATCATTTAATATCTCCATTATGGATGCATTCTCTGCCACTGATGGATTCAAATATATTCAAAGTATTTAAAATATATCTCATATATTTCCCATATATATATATATATATATATTTCAACCAAGTACAGTTCATACATTTTAAACATGTTGAAAAGTTCCAGTTGAAATGCATAGTAAGTTAAGCCGAAGTAGAAAAGCAGATGTCACAGTTGCTACCACGCCGACCACAGTCTTCTTGTCACTGAAGACCGCATAGTAAAATGGAGAAGTACAGAATAAAACCAGCATGAAAAAACATTCCAAAGCCTTGAGGGAGACCAAAACAGAGATATATTCAGTTCATATAAACCAAATATTGATAGTGCTATATATCAGCATAACTTTGTGCGTACATGTTTACAACTCACGCAGTTAAAAATACTGCAGACAAAAAAAGAAAATCTAAACACGACAGCAATTTGGCTACTGTAACCACTAAATAAGTGCACATGTGAACAATGGTACATCGTATTTAATGCTTAAAAAGTACTTTGTTTGAATTGCATATTGTTGTGTAAGGAGCTGCACAAAAGGAGGTGCAAACAAAAGTGACTTAAAGCCTAGAGAGGCACTTACTCAATATCCACAAACTGGGATGTTAACTTATAAATGTTCACGTCCATGTGGTAGAGCACTACTACTAGATCCATTTAGGTACTCATCCAGTAAGCCAAATGAAGAATTATCTAGCTAGAGGAATTTAATAATGTTGCCCAGTGCTTGAATAACTGTATAATTCTTGTGTTTTTCCTTAATGTATTTTGTGGACAACCTTTACGGAGGGAGCCATGAAGAAGGAGAAGAAGAAGAAGAAGACCTCACGTGGCAGTAATGCTTGAGAACACATGACAGTATCGCAGGTGACATCACAGATGGTGAGACGTTGGGATCTCGCATCATCAGCCAGTGACGCCGTATTCCAAAGTGACGAGAAAGTCAGCACTCCTCCTCGCCCAATCTATCACAGCGAACCCATCCACCTCCCCAATCTGCACAGCACTAAATCAAACATCCAGCCACCCCACCCTCCCACCCACCTGCCACCATCCCAGGGCACCTTCTCCTGGCGCAGAGCCACACGTGCCACCACACACCCTACCTGTGACATCACACATACACTACGGCTACACCCTAAACTGATTTGTTTTGTGAGTGAGAGTTCACTTGAGCGTGATGGGGCATACGGGCACTTTTAAAATCAGACAGGCCAAGTAGGCCTCCCCACCTCCCTGGCACCCTACAGAGTGTGCAGGTGGAGGTGCTGGCGTGGGAGTGGCAGTGTTGAGTGGGCAGTTTGGTAGCGCCAGGCAGCATGGCGTGTCCTGTGGATTCTGGAGCTGACAGGGGGAGCTGGAGACTGAAGCGCTTCTTCTTTTTCTTTTCTTTTTTCTTCCTCACTGTGTGGATTTATGTCTGGCTCGAGCCTTCTGGAATAGCAGCTCTCCACCCGCTAAGGATTTACGTGTCACTTAATGTGAAGAGACAGGCCCGTCCTTGACGAGTACACCTGTCACTGGGCCGTGAACGACAGGGCCGAGTCACATCCGATCGTTATGGGGGGGAAGGAAAGAAAAAAAAATCCCATCATGTCACGAAAAAAAGGGAAAGATCAAACCCAAGCATTTAAATGAGACTTTAATCAGCACTAATATGGCAGAGTGTGCAATACTGGGAGGGACTCAGTATGGCACACATGATCATCCTTTTCATACCAATATCCAGCAGAGCCAAGCAGAACAACTAGGGAGACTTAATCCTGATGCCCTGACCAAGCCAAATGACAACATGAGTGCCATCCCATCCCATTCCATTCTTTGACAGTGGCTTTCTAGTGGTTACAATCACAGAGTATGCTGGCCTTCTTCCCTCTGCATTTGTGTGCTTCAGTAATAATGGCTTCAAGACAGGAGAGCGTAAACAATCAAGTCCCCTCTTTAAAGTGCGCCTCAATGTCAGACGCTCTCTCCAAAGTTATCACACCCTGACAGCAACAGCCAGGAGCAGCTCCTCTCCTTTGACTCGTTAAACAAAATATTGATGACACCGTTGAGTTGTGTTCACTCTCTTCTAATATCTTCAAAGGAACTGCGCCACAGAGAAAGAGAAGACACTCACAGAGGGGGAAACTGAGTGCGTAAGTGCTAGCGAGAGTAGGCGTGCTTTTCTCTGCAAAAGTAATTCAACCCCTGCTTTATAAAAGATAGTAATGAACATATGGATGGCCCCGCAGGAAAGGAAATGAAGTTGTTGACACTTTAGAAAGAAGGGGATGGTAATGAGCCAAACACCTTCAGTCCACAGTGTCAAAGCTTCCCCCCAAAGAGAAATATACCACTTTAAAAAAAAGAGGAAAATATTGATATTATTAAACTCATGGAGAAAATGCGGCGACTTCAGTCTCTGGGCAAGCGTTCTTTGATCCCAGGTAGAAGCATGAGTTTGATGTGTATCAGTATCAAGTTACACCGAAAAGCCGCTTAAGGATAAAAAGTTAGCAGGGCCAAAAATGTGCTTTAAATGGGGAGCCCAGAGCCTTAGAGCCCAGTGATTGATTCGCATTCATTTCTCATCATGTTTATAACAAGTCAACTGAGATAAAAAAAAAAAAATGCATTTGATGATGGTAGTTATGTCAGCTATCTCAGTATCTGAGAGGCCTGAACTTCAACAGTAAGATTAATTACTACATAAAGCAGTACGAGTCTGGGAACAGCCATGTTCATTTAGGAGTGGAGGGAGGATAAAGGACAGAGAAAAAGTGCAGGCAGACAAGGGAAAAAAAAGATGGAAAGCGAGGGAGAGCGAGGGAGAGAGAGAAAGAGTGACACTTCTTTGGCAGCAAGCTCTGTGGTGGGGGGAGTGGGCCGCTGTTAGCTGCGCACTGCTTGTGCAGGGGGGACAGAATAGGCTGTGACACCCACCAGCGAGCCTCGGCACTCTATAAAAAGCCTGCATATGCTCGTGGCAGGCGGCGCGAGGAGAAACAGCCCTGGCGTCCAAAGACCCCGCCGTCACCGCATCCTCCATATGGGGAGGCGGGCCCTCTCCGCGCTGACGGACGCCTGTGCATGTCGAAATCACCCATCTGCGCGGCTTGCAGGTGTTTCCAATGATTATATTATTAGCTCTATCCGCTCATCTTTGATTTTTATGGGCGTTTTAGTATCCTGGGCCCCAATCTGGGCAGGATGAAAAAAAAAGGTAAAATATACACACGTACATGCCACCATCTGTCTCAGAGGAGGCGGGGATGCTACCTCAAGGAAAACATGGCGGGGTGGGGCGCTGCGTAAGGCTGTGTGTTGTTCCCCGACTAAGAGTTTTATTATAAATGTGTGCCTTTTAGTTTGGGTGTATGTGAACGTTTGGAGGGGGGGCGTATATGTGTGTGTGTGTATGTGTGTGTCTGTGTGTTTGTGTGTGGGTTTGCTAGTGTGTGTGATCTAGAATTAGGGTGTAGCTGGTAAGTGTATTCTAAGATGTGTGTGTTTCCGGCAGACAGGACATGTGGCAGCCATTCTTTGAATACACAATGGAGGCATTTGCATAGTGCTCAAAATAATCAGGAAATAATTGGTATCATCTTCTGTTGATGCCTATAAAATAGGTTACGTGCTCTGTTTTCAGCCAAGCAAGCCAAGAAACACGGCAATATCCCTCTCTTCCCAATTCTGCTGCTTTTAACTGAGCACATATTGTACTCGCCTTTGGAACACAGTACTGCATGGTCCAGTCATTAACTGACCATCTATGTATTCTCTCTGTTATATAATCATCATTTAGCCTAATAAGTAGCAATGTGGTTCTTAATCAGATCAATACACCATTTTTGGTATAGGACTTTCAAGTTATTTATGAAAAGAATTTGGACTTTTGATCATTAACAGTATGAACTGAAATTAGTTTTGAATTAACAAACCTCATTAAGGAGAATTTGCTAAATATTATTCTCATTGCACTAGTAATAGGTGTCTTTGCACGGCTAATCAGCATGGCAATGCCACTGAAATGACATTGGTGTGATGACATCTAGTTACAAGTGGTTACAAGCTTCTTGCAGGAATCAGGATGTATCTGTTTATCACTTTCCCACTGTGAGAGTGTCTCATGCCAACACATATAACACACTACCTCTCCGAGACATGCATGTTCTTGTGTGAAAGTGATTATGCAAGACACATTTCTGTTCTGAATGTGGGTAGTACAGTATATGGAGGAACTGACAACAAATGGTGCTTTTGTCTCGGGAGCCGGTGACAACGAGCAGAACTACTGCATAATCACTGGTTAATCTCCAGGGATTATGTGTGCAAGGATCGCTGTCTCCTTGTCTCTTCGCACATTACACTGGGAGCATCTTATCTGCAAACATACAAATGGTATGTGCTTGTATTGCCTCACTCTCTTCTTGTCAAATGCTTTCTCTTTCACTTCCCCCCGCCCTCCACCAAAACCTTCCTTATTCCCCCCATCTTTTTCTCCCTCATCTTTAGCTCGCCAAAAAATGCTGTATTCCTCTTTGTCACGCTTGCTTTTTCTATGCTGCAGTGGCGGATGTTTGGTAATGGCCATTTAGAGTAATCAATTGCCCGTCTTTGAAGTTGGGAGATGAAAGAAGAGTTTGACAGCTAATGTGTGTCTGTCCCGTGACGTGAACAGCATGACAATGCCAGCGCTTTGAAGGCGAAAGGACGGGCACATCAGGTTGGATTTATCCCCCTCAAAAAGATATACCTCTCCTGAGCGCTGCCGCAATAGCAAGTGGCAGTTCTCTCTCTCTCATTCTCTACCCAGTTTCCTCTCCCTCGCTCCGTCTCTCACTCTGTTTTATATATCTGTCACATACCTATACCTCCTATGCCGCCGGTGCCATCTCCTATTCCACGCTTCTCCTGAGAAATGTGTTCAAGTAAACATTTCACGCTTGCTTATGCTAAGAGGAACTGGCAGATGCAGGTAAATGACAGCTTGAGATCTAACGGAGGCTTAGGACAATATTGATGAAGAAAGCAAGCTTTTTTCCTCTCTTGCTCTCTCTCTCTCTCTCTTTCTCCCTCCTTTCTCCCCCGAAAAAATATACAAAACAAACATCTGTTGTTCAAGCTGTGCTAAGTTTTCCTTTAATTTCGGGAGGTGTGAGTAATTGCCTCACAAAAGTGAAAATCAAACAAATCCTTCACTGCATATTATTATCTATTCTTTTCTCTAGTATTTCCAAACAGAGCCTTTTTAGCCCTACCTCAGACGTAGCTGCTAGCAGCTCTCCTGCTATACTCTCTGTGGAGCAGCTGAAAGACTGAAATCTACACACACAGCAAAAACATTTACAGAAACGGATTATTGCCCATAACCACATTCTCTCTGAACACACACCGTGGTGGTCCGTGACCTCTGCCTTGGAATTCTGGGAAGGCTGGGGCCTCCCCCTGCCGAGAAACATGAGTGCTGAAGTATGTAAAAGGAAGTGATCTGTGGGTCTCCTACATGTCTTCCCCCAGCTGGGTGCCTGTTATGGGTTTATGGCCTTGCCTTGCGCGGCATTCGGGGTGGGTGCAGGGAACGGCACACTCCCCCGCCCCCTCCACCAGCCGTTTTGGTTCATCATCAAAGAGTCACTGCAGTTCTTTCTCTCCCTCTCTCCACTTCTCTTTTTCAATGATTTTCTTTTTTCCCTTTTTCTTTTTGTTTTTTTTGTTTTTTCTTTTTAAAGAGAGACCAGTCTTGCTCAGCTGAACATTGAGGTAGTGTAGGTTAACAACATCTCGGCGCTATAGTGTAACACATGCTTACATAACCCAAACCACATGCAGCCCTTTCATGGCATGCACCCCCTGCGTGCATGTGTGTGTGTGTGTGTGTGTGTTTGTGTGTGTGTGTGTGTGTGTGTGTGTGTGCGTGTGTGTGTGTGTGTGGCAGTGTGTGTGTGTGGCAGTGTGTGAGAGAGAGGCAAAGAGGAAGAAAGAAAGAAATACAAAAGAGTGAAAGCTACATAAAATGTGGCTATGTTTATACTACTGTCAGAAGAGCAGTGCCACATCACTGTAGAGTTTCTTCGATGGAGATCTCTTGTGAACATAAGCAATTAAACTTCAACTACATCATGTTTCTGGTGGAAGCCACAATGTTACCCTAAAACAATTATGTGATCCTGCGATTCCTGTATCATTGACACAACAGTTTACATTTACTCACTTAGAAAAATAGCAAGTGTCTTTTTTCTTCACACCGAATATAAACATACTCACGTTCGCATATTTAGCATGAACTGGGTTGTGCAAAACCTCATGCAAACACTCCCCCCTGTCCCAACATTAGCAGTGTGAACCTGCAGATGGGGAGGGGAGGGGGGGGGGGGGGTCTCAGAGAGCAGAGAGCACGGGTGGACTTTGGGGAAAAGCGAATAAATCAGAAGCTGGAAGTTTCACCTCTGTGCTGACTTTCAGCCTAACCCGTGTAAGAGAGCTTAATGGTGACAGGTACAAGCACCACAATCCACTGCTCCCAATGTTCACTTACAGGCTAATCCGTGAAAATTGGTAATACAATTCAATAATAGAATAGGGGGGGTTATTAAATAAAAACACCACAGCTTGTCCAAAAGTTTTTATTTATTTATTTATATTTTGATCTATGCACACACAGGGTCCACAAATAGTGAAAAGATGAAGACTATAGTGTGATGACACTCTCTAGTCTTGCCTCCTCTTTTTAATCACTGACTCTTAAAGAATTGGCTGTGATCCACTACTTTTTTTTTTCTCTCTCTCCCTCTACAATAAGCCACTCTGAATCTATCTCTGCTCCAGCAACATCACAAAGGCGTACTTATCTCAGTATTACCTATTAACGGTTTAAACCTCCGTGTCTTTGATAAACACTCCCTATAAGGTTTATCTCTTCAGCGTTATCGTGCACTTGAAGGTCCCTCTTCCCTGGCGCAGTAATTTGTTTAATTAAAGTGTCATTTTGGAAAGTAAAATATGACCAAGTCATTCGCGGAGGATGCAAAGAAGTTTACAGTACTGTGTAAGCTTTCCCCTTTTTTTTCTTTGTGCTCCAGTATTATTATTTTTACCCCTGTAGACAGGCTTAGAGTAAGTCCCCTGCATATCGGACGCTGGTGTTTGGAGAAGTGCAGCAACATTTTTGAGATCCCTTTGAGGGAGGGAGAGGGGGGGTGGGAGGGTATAGAGGGGGAATGAGCGGCACAATAAATACAATGGTTTGTTTCTAAACGAGGCCCTGAGGGGATTGGCTTTTAAGGCCTGAAGCCGTCAGCACTTTGGGCGATTTGGGCATGATTTCATTAGGAGTGAAAATAAGAGCACAATGAAGATGGAAATAGACTATGCAAAGTGCAGAGGGGTGGAGGGCTAAGATGCAAGCAGCCACACACTCAACGACATACATAAAACACATAATGATCCCTTTGAAATGGAATGATCAAATACACTCCCTTATTGTGTCTTTTGTTGTTCCATGCCATATGAAATAATGTAGAACTCCATGAACTACAGGGGGACCTACGCATGTCATGTGAACGACATTATAGTAGTCTTCGAGTATCATTTTCTTCATTCATACTTGTACTGTACTGTGGCTGATAACGTTTCCTCATACTAGACAGACTTACATTTGCAATACTCTGTGTACAAGAACACTCTATGTGACACAGAGACACAATGCATCACATTAGGCCCTCAACCGAAAATAGGCAATAATATTCCGATTGTGGATAAAGGAGCATTGCCAATATATTGTGTAAATGGGGTTATTTTCAGACTTTTTTTTTTGGTGACAGATTTTACAGTGGCAATAGGTTTCTTCCCCTCTCTTTTTTATTTTAGCCTGAAATCAGTATGTATTTGCTTACCCAAGAACAAAACAAATCAGAACCCAATCTCACAAACAGCCTTCTCAGTCACATCTGATAGTGCTTTTAGGATCCAAGGTCACTATCTCCCTTTCTTTTTCTGTTTGTTTTATTTTCTCCCTCTCTCTCTCTCTTTCTTTCTTTCTTTTTTTAAAATGGAACTAATGCAAGCCTCTCTGCCACGCTCATATTTTGGCCGGCTGACAAGGTGTGAGACTGAGAGATTTATGCATGTGGGTGCGCAGATGCAAGGGTTGAGGGGGAAAAAATAGATACGCGAGATCAAATGGAGGAGCATGATAAGGCATGAAATACGGCTCCCTGGGCTCGTAAATTAATGGCGGAGAGAAGGTTGTCATTATTCGAACAGCCTTTAAGACCAAGGTATGGAGCCCAGATGGTAAGGGAGAGATAGCCGGCTGAAGTTTTGAGTAATTGATGACTTAAAAATAAACCAGAGGGTTCATCTTGGGAGGGAAAGGAAGAAGAATTACCCAACACAACAAACATGCAGCATCGGGGTCAAGAGCACAGCAAGGGGCTCCTGGATTTCTCTTGGACTTCCGACTGAAAAACAGGGGCATCCGAGAAATTCAAGTTCATTTAAAGTTCTCAACATTTCATGGCACATGATGGGATTAGCTATACTTTGTAAAAAACAATCTTCGGCTGACGTGTTCTATTGGCACGTGTGATTTTTCCCCCTGCTTTGTATGGTCCAGTAATAGGAAGCACAGAGGCGGTTAAACAGAGCCGCCTGAGTGAAGTGGAACATGTGAGATCCTGACAGCAACAGGAGAGGGAGCTAGGTTGCATCCAGGCAGATCCAGGTCACCTCAGAGAAAGAGAAAGAGGAAGAGAAAGAAAGCCAGGGAGAAAGGGGAAGAAAAGGTGCCGAGTGCCACTGTCAGCGAGCGGGTAAAAGGGGGAACATACTGTATCCGTTTCCATTCTCATCCTCTACTCCACTCCACTCCACTCCAACCCCCCAGCCCCCCCGCCCCCATCTCAGTGCAACTGGTAGGCTAGTCCTTTCAGAGGTGTTGAAAAGCAAATCTACATGGTGGGATAAGATCTCTGATTTCAGTTCAGGTCAATCCTGAGGACTAAAATCGGGTCAGAACCAGGTCCCGTGAGGTTTGTGTGTGAGGGGAGGGGGGGGGTTATAGGGGGTGATGGTGAGGATGGGTCAGGTGATGGAGAGGATGGGTCAGAGAGGACATGCAAAGAAGAGAGGATGAGAGAAGAGGGCAAGAAGAAAGGGTCAGAGTGGCTACAGCACTGAAGAAGGCCAAGCAAGTCTCTGCTTTATTTGATGTCTTCATCTGACTGAAGGAGGGGAAAAGAGGTGGATATAAAGACTGGGTTCAGGCCCTCTGGCATGTCTCCTCTCACCTGACAGCTGCATGCTTAGACCACGAGACCAAAGAGGCACACGTCCCCTTAATGTCTCAGCACACATTAAAGAGGTTAAAGACAGAGGGAACAAAGCAGATGAGAGACTCCAGCTGCTTACGGCTGAAATGCAAAGACTGTCTATCATTTGGCTTTGACTGGGTCTCTTTTGGACATGTTTTTAAATCCCTGACGTGTTATTAATAAAACAAACTCTAATAGAAATATCATTCCGCTTATTTTTCAATCAGGCACAGCATCGCGCTAAATCTGCAATGCGTGACTTTAATTAAAGATTGATGGCTGGGCCATTCGTCTGAGGCGCCGTTGATCCAGTAATTAAAATGACAAAAAAAAAAGATTTATTTATAGAAATTTGGTTGAACTCTTTTCATTTGCCTGTCATATGGCCTGACTTTTTTTCTTTAATGAGAGAAGTAAGCAAATGTAATTTTCCTTCTATTCCCCTCTCTCTGCCGCCTTCTTTTCTCTCTCAATCAATTCAAGTACATCAGCATAAGCAACGCTTCTTATTCTATTTGTGCAGTGTACAAATGTGAGCCTTTGAGTTTTGCCAGCTATAAAAAAAAAAAAGAGGAAAAAAAATAGATGTGCGAGATTGAATTTCCTGCTAAGGAGCAAGACAGTCAGCTATTCTCCCGTTCCGAGTGTTTGGTTTGGGCTACTCAATCAAACTTTTCCCTTCCAAATCAAAGAAGTTTTAAGTTTTGCTTTTCAATGACCTTAGTTCAGCAGTAAATCTGAAAGTGCAGGAAATACAAACAAAATAGCTTTGCATTTTTATTTTGGTTAGTAATTACGTAGTCTCTTGGAGTTTGACAAGGCCTCTAATGAGATCTCTGAGGACCTCTGTTTTATTTGTTTGTTTGTTATTTTTAAGCATGATTAAGTCCCATGTATTTAGTTAGCACAATGAAACCAGAGGGGATACAATAATATAAGCTTAACTTGGTTTCATCCACTTTCTCTCAAGCGTAGGTTTAGCTCAGTCAGCTAAGTTCGAAACAGTGGTGGGAAAGGCTGCTTCTGTTCCCCTTGCACTTGAAGGTGTGAGCTTAAAGTTGCTCAACTACCTAGCTCTTGACTCTCTCATAGCGTGCTGAGATATACACATAAAGGACAACGCGCCTTTGAACTGCAAGTTAAGGCCTTCATGCTAATATTTCAGCTCCTGTAAGTGGGAAAATAAGGCCCGTGGCTTACACATCACTGTTCTCTCAAGATTTTTGCCAAGGATGTTTTTGCCTTCACAATGTATGAATGATCAAAACAGCACACGTACACAAAGATGTACGGGCCTGTTCATTTGTACAACTTAAACAGTCTTTAAGATCTTTGTGTATGTCCAATTAAGGTAGCATAGTGAGATGACTTAGAAGCCATTACATGCAAAAGATTGAACTTAATAATCTGATACTTTACAACAGATGCTTGGTATAACCACAAGGCCATTTTAACGCATTAGAGATTGTGCGCAACCCATTATTAACTCTCAGATGTGTATAGGACAATGAATCTGTTCCAGTAAGTTTCTGGGCACAGAGAATTAATGACACAGATTCGCCATCTGTAAATTCCCTCCTGACTTTGTAAAACAGACTTGTGCTGCTGTGTCTACCTCATACATTTCTGTGGCAAACTTCCCATTGCTGTGCCCTCCAGTTAAATGTATTTCCGCCACACACACACACACTCACACACACACAGATACGTATTTTGGCTCGTGTGCTCAGTTAAATAGGAAGCGTAAGGAATAGGACAGGAAAAAAAGATGTATTAAATGATTATAATGACTGATGATATTACTTTTTCTCTAAAAAATGACTTCAATAGCATAATGGTCAAATGGTCTGTGAAGATGACAGAATTATTAAAAGAGAAAGAATTGAGTAATTTCAGCACATTTATCAGTCGGCACATCACACCCTCACAGGCCTTTAATATATAAATGTAACTGATTTCAACAATGTCTATTTTATTATTTTCTCCTATTAAGACCCCGGCTTCTGTGAGCCCAAGTTAATTTCAGCACTGAGTTGGCAACAAAGAGTGGGAAAAGCCGGACGGGATTTATAATCTCCCGCCTCCTCATTTTTTCCATCTGAAATCAGGATAATACAGCAGTCCCGGGCTCTTCCTCTGACCACGGAGGGCAAAATGGAATTGGTGGCTCCACATCTATCCGGCGACGGTGATAAATACATAATACGTCTTATGATGAATGTCGTTATAAAGCTCACCTGCGATAAGATTCAAGTATTCATATTTTCCATCATGTTAATGCTGCGAGATAAAGGTGAGCCGCCAAACCCCGCTACTGTCCACCCCCGGTGCTCTCGCTGGGCCAGAGACGCTTGCAGCCATTTTTCTCTGTCGCCGGTGCAAATGGATGCTAGCGCTCTGGAGGTGTAGGTGTCAGGAGGGGTGCCAGAGTTAGGCCCATGGCTGGCTGAGATAATCACTCGCTGGAGAGGGAGAGCTGGCCCAGCCTGGCCTTAATTCTGCTGGAAGTGTTTTAGATGAGGGATGCAGGCGCGGCGCATTGCTGGAGTCCTCTTTCATCTGCAGCACAAACAGCGCTTGTTTTGAAAGAAACACTTTAGATACAAGGCCAGAGCAGCTACAGACACACGACAAGCTGCATTAAACCAAATCAAGACCCAGATGCAGTTGTGTTTGGATTGTTTTATCTATTCATGAGGATGTAAAACTACATCAACATGCACAAAAACAGGCACCCACTGAGTTAGGCCATGTAGATACAGGTAGACAAACTTTCCTGACCCCCCCCCCCCCCCCCCCCCCCATAGTTGCTAGAAGTGAGACAAAGGCATAAAAGGAGATAGGAGTAGTGACACACACACACACACACACACTCACACTCACACACACACACACACACACACACACACACACACACACACACACTGAGCTCACTATACACATCCCTCATTTACTACTAGGCTGCCTCCTCTGTCTTTTTTTTACTGGTCCCTTGCAGCGACACCAGCAGCTGTGCACCATAAACAAAAAGTCTCCTGCTCTCCGCCTGTCCCTGCCCTCCTCCACCCCACCCCCCCCTCTCTATCTCCTCTCCCCCACCTCCCTGTCACCCCCAGCCCTGCCTCCCCAAACGCTGGCGGGTGCAGATGTGTGCCCCTGTCACCTGAGTCTCGTAACGCCACTCTTTCCCCCCCCCCGCTCCAACATCCGCTCCCACCACCCCCACCTCCATGTGGCCCTTCGGACCGGGTGGGCGTCTGCCAGCGAGATGGAGATGGCTCTCCTGACGCCTCCCTGGCTCATCTCCTGCCGTCAGCTCATCTCGCCGCCGCTGCCGCTGCCGTCGAACAGGCATCATGGGCCCAATTAGGACGGCACATCCTATCAAGGAGCTTATTTTGCATAACCGATATACAAATGAGTAAGTGAGGAGGAAGAAGGGAAGAGAGGGGAAAAAGAGAGTGTAATGTTTTAATAAACCTGGTGCAGAGAAAGAGGATGGGAGGCTGCTGTTGTCTTGGCACTGGCAATTGCAGTTGTCACACCCATAATGGAAATGGCTGGAGTGATGGAGCTCACGGAAAAAAAAAAGGCGAGAAAGTTTTTCTTGTGTTCTCGACACGACTGATGTTCCCTCATTGGTGAATGAGGTAAATGATTGCTGGTATTCTTCTTACTGAAGGGTAAGTGCTGTTGGACAATTTAATTGCGAAAGCTGGGAAAGCAAGTGAGCTTTTACATTCTGAGAAATATATTAAAAATTGTTCTAGGCGGCATTACAAAGACACAACACAAATGTTTACACGATGGTCAAAATCATCAACGTTGTGACATAGTGAGAAATGTAATTTAAACTGCCCCCCCCCCCCCCCCCCCAAACAAAAATGATAATAAAGCAACAATACTAATAAAACAGAATCAATATTTTTGTTTTAATGTTTGAGTGATTTTCCGCTTTTATTTGTCCTCTAAAGCTGTCTTTGGCTAAATGATACTGACCCATTGAATCTTTTAACAACGCAATCAATAAAGCATGTTTATGCGAAGCTTGCAGAACCATCAGTTTGGGACTTTTGAAAAAATATGCCCGCGGCTGCAGCTTGCTAAGTGCAGAGCGCTAGCACTAAATCTCGGGAGTTAAAGTTTTACTGGAGCGTTATGGGTAAAAATGCCTTGTCAGCCATCTGCCACATTCTCTCCCGACGTCCATATTTCCACCCCTGCTAAACTCCTGAGAGCGAGAGGGTGCTGTACCGCCACCCTGGGCCACCCTCCACCATTACAGCCCAGCCCAGCCCAGCCCAGCCCAGCCCAGCCCTGGCAGAGGCAGAGGCAGAGGCAGCAGCAGCAACAGCAGGAGCAGGAGACAAGCAGAGGGGAGAGGGAGGGCATGTTCCCGCACTCCTGTCATCTATTCATTCCTAAAGTCCTTAATGAACAACGGTGCTGACCCCGTCAGCCTGACAGACTGGCAGTTTAATGTATTATAAACCGGGGGAAGGACAAAAATAAAATATATAAATTAATAAATAAAATGCGCCAGGCCGTATTCAGCAGGCTTGGCTAAATGCTAATCATGGCTGATTAATCAGGCTATAATCCAATGATCCAAAAAGGTTATCCAGTCAATTGTGCAAAATTAGCTCCTTCTCACGTGTCCCTTCACATTTTTGGAATGGCAATCAGTGCATGGAACTCAATTCATAAGGCTGTATCTATCCTGGATCTGTGTTTGTCTTTGGAAGGTTTATTAAATTGCGCTGCAAGAAAATGAACACACAGAACATATCTCTCTCTCTCTCTCTCTCTCTCTCTCTCTCGCTCGCTCTCTCTCCCTCTCTTTGTGACACACTCTTATACACAATGCCAAACACAACACAGACACTGTCTCTCCCTCTCCCTCTTTCATTCTTTGTTTCTCTCTGCCTCTCATCTTTGAGAGCTGGACTCCTTCCAAGTCTTGCTAAAACACGTCTTATCTGCTTAAGCTTCTCGAGTGCTGATCAAAAACACTCACATCTCCCAGCCTTGATGTGTGCGCTTTTTTCGTACACACTTTGATAAGTCAATACTGCTTGACTCTAAAACCACACCAGTTAAGATGGCACTTTTAATTTATATCCTTTTTTATAATTAACAGCTCTTTTTTTTCCCCCACATCACCACTTGTCAAAAGTTTGGCGCCCCCTACAGGTCTTTTTCACAAGGAGAGGGAAAACAATATCATGTTAGGTCTCACACATGGATAGGATGTTAGCTCTGGCTCTTATTGTGTGTCAACAGGATGTATGACACATGCTCGTAACTGACACTTGGCTTGATGTATGTGTGTCTCGACTCGCTTTGTAACTGGCAGTTTTTCCACTTCTCATCAGCTGGGTCGTTTCCTACTAACAAAAACGAGCACGTTCTTTCCCACATCTCCAGGGGAGGGCTGCCCATTCTATAGCTCCTCTAATCTGCCCCGTCCATGCCATGCGCTGCGAATGGGTAGATGGCAGGATTTTCTGCCATCCACCCCCCTCCAACCCCACTCCATCCCCATCCTCAAGCCCTGAGCTCCAGCAGGGGGTTGCATCGGCTCTGCCCAGCCTCTGGGAAACTGGATCACCATCCAGCTATCAACGCCGGACGGCTGTGTTTGTCTATAAATTAGACAGGGGTGGGGGGACAGGGAGAGGGGGAGGAAGGTAGGACAGTACAGGCGGCGGCAGGGGGGGAGGTGGAGGAATGGGGGTTAGCGTTGCACAAAGCATCCGAGCCCACAGCTTTAACCCAGCCACCGTCGACAAAACATGCACACCTCCCGCCTGCGCCACTGAGAATTAGTGAGCTAAGCAGTCGTAAATCACCAGGCCTGTAGGTCTCTCTTCCTGTAGCTGTGAGCACAAAGGGGAAACATGGAGTTCACCATCAGAAGGGGGGTAGGGGTGGGGAGGGGGAGGGGGTTGGTTGGTGGATGATGAGGGTGGGATTGAGGGAGAGGGGGGAGGGGGGCGGAGGTAAAGGCAGAAACATGTCATCAGCATGAAGGGGGAAATCCATAGAAGGTGATCTAGTGCCAAGACTTTGTGCTGATACGATTCTGAGTGGGGAAGGGGAATATAATAATATTACTGCGGTGGGAGGGGAGCTTGTGTGTCTGCGTACGTGTCGGGAACGGCCAGGGGGGTGGGGTGGATGAATTACTTGGTGATACACTCCCACTAAATGTTTTCAGGGCTTAAACGTTTCACCACAAACCTCAAAAGGGCTGGAATGACAAAGTTGGCCGTCCTCACGGAGACATGGTGGCCCCACATCACTCATGGCTCCCTCTTATTTTTAGAGATGTTTACAAACCACCAGATAGGTATAGAATTCATGGCACAGACTGATAACGCAGCCCTGCCCAAGTATGTGGAGGACAGCGAAATGAGCTGAGCTTGATGCAAACGAGACGCAACCAAGATGAATTCTGAGTGGAGCTGTAAATTTGAGGGGGAAGTCAGCGAATGGCATATTGACACTGGCAAACGCTGTATGTTTTTGATTTATTCTGGAAGTTGAAAAGGGTTGCAAAAGAGTGGCTTAATGATGATGATTTCAATATGTAATCCAGTGAGCTGAGACAATTGGAAATCAAAGAGTGTTGTGTCATCGTTTCCAGTCGCAGCCCCAGCGTGCTTTCTTGTTTACATGTTCGTCAGCTCTGTGTGACAACCAAGGTCTCCTGACAATCCGCAACGCAACCAGGAAGAAAAAAAAAACAACAACAGCACGGATACTGATTGGATGTCCTCGCGTTTGGCGTTTTCTTAAAGCGGTGCCAGAACTCCCTTTTGGGTTGTGTTTCCCACACCCCAAAGAATGAAGACACGGCTCAGAGTGAGTGTTCATTAGTGCAACATGACACAAATGCATGCACCCCGAGCCGAGATAAAAGGGCTTTCAGGAGGAAAGGAATGTACGACTGACCAAAAACACAACCACATGGGGCCCGCCGTGACAGATACCTGGATACCGTTCAATCCACAAACGTTTCGCCCTGTTGTGGTTTGAAGGTTGTACAATAAACTCACCTTTCCCCACCCTAACAAAACAATGAATGAAACAGAAAGCCTGTGATATTAAGACATGTTCTAAAGCATTAAGCAATAGCAAGAGGATTCACAGTGTATTTTACTCCATCACCCAGTCACAAACACAAAGGGACAAACAAAGACTGTACGTGTTTGTTCTTGACCCTTCAGTCGGTGGGGGGTAGGGACTGGGACGGTATGAAGGTGGATTCAGATATAAGATTTAAATTGAAACTCCCCTGGGAGACACAAGATTACTCCTGTCAGTTAATCGATAGACACACAGGAGCAAATGACACATGGATGTTCCAGGTTTGCAACGAGTGTCATCTCTGTCATTCTTACTGGGCCCACCATGCCTCTCCTGTTCTCCACGCCCTGCCCCCCCCCCCCCCCCCCCCCCCCACCCCACCCCGTGCACACACCCCCATCACCACCACCACACACACACCCCCCCAGCAGCCACTCCTGGAAGATGTCGTCTGTTCGTCGTCGTACGCCAGGCTGGCACTCCAAGCATGCCACGTCGTCGTGCTTGTCTCTCATCTGAGGGAGAATTACTGTGAAGGCTTGTTTACTTCCCGTCCTTAACGTCCTCACATAGCTGACGTTGTGGATCCATTTTGATCAGGGTATATTTGAACTGTGCTATTCTTATTAGCGGAGTGGCGGCTCTGGTCTCAGAGCGCTGTTCTGTTTCAGAGTCGAGCTGACAGAATGTTCTCCTGTGAACTGTGAGTGAAGGGAGACGAGGGATGTGTGTGTGTGTGTGTGTGTGTGTGAGTGTGTCTGCGTAGAGTGTGTGTGTGGAGAGAGGGGAGGGGGTTTCGAAAGAGAGATGCTGTCACTGCTTCTTGTCATGTGTCCGATAATTAAAAATCTGATTTATTGACGGGCGTCAACAATCGCAGAGGGGCCCTCTCTCTCGCTCTCTCACTCTCTCCCTCTGTGATGTTCATCCTTCCCCGGGCTAAATTTACTTGACAATATAAAAAAAAGGCCCTCGTTCTCTCAGCCCCTGTCACCTCCTCTAATCCGGCCCCCCTCGCCTGGTCTGTCACTCAGCTGCCGTGGCAACCAAAGCTGACAGCAAACAGAAGCCCTGACCAGCCTCGTGTTGGTTCAGTTTATTCTAATATTTATTGCCACCCGGAAAATGAGAGCTGTACCCGCTAATGCAGTCAGCAGGAGCAGAGGGGCATGGGTAATGTTTGGATTTAGGAAAGGAAAAAAAGAATCGTGGTGCTGAGGAATAGATGAACAGACATTTTCTCTTAGTATTACCGTCTTACATCCCAATATAGAGCTATATTTCATCAACTCCTTCTCTGTTGCCAAGTTCTATGTCAATATAGTGCCCTATATTATGTAACTGCCCTATGCTGCCTTTATTTTCAACACACAGCTCTTTGATTACCCCCATCAAGTATAAACTGGGGTTAGGTAAACACAAAGAAGAATCTAAATGTTGTCTAGATTGCACTAGAGAGGTAGGTAGCCTTCCCAAAACTGCTAATCATAATAGGCTACCAAAGGCTATACCCATCCTGGAGGGCCAGTTGGCTATTTCATATGGATGGGGCTGGGGGTTGTCAGTGTGGGTGGTTGGTGTGCACGGCTGTATCAGGTGCCTGCCGCTCGGGGAGGCCCAGAGACAGGCCTGAGCCGGCTGGCTGGCTGTCAGCTCGTCACTGTGTACAGGTCCAGCTTGCTGACTGGTTGCGCTGAAGAGGCCTGAGCTGATGACACCTCTATGCTCTGGCGTGACAGCCACAGCCCGACAGGCGTCAGGAAACACTCACTCTCGCTCTCAGCATTCACACCCAACACACACACACACACACATACACACACACACACCACATGCTTTTTTCTGTGTGTGTGTGTGTGTGTGTGTGTGCAAAACTGACAAGCATTCACAAACAGGTTCAAATAAACCAAGGTGTGCAGACACAAAAGGTAACCCGCTCAGAGATGGTATCCTTGAAACACATTGATGAATATGTACACAAATATGAACTAAAGTGTCCACATTCATATACACCCATACACGTAACTCCGTATTTTAGCTCTGGTCAACTTGAATGTGTATCTCAATGTCTTAATGTCTCAAAGGCACTGAGAAAAAATAGGCCAAAGCAGGAGCCATTCAAACACTGCAGGAGTGATTGTTCCATTAGGGGACATTTCTAAGAACATTTGAAAGCATCTATACAATTCCATCTTCCATGATTACACTTGAAAAAAGTGATTCACTACTTTTTTTCTCCTCACTTCTGGAAAAAAAAAGTCACTTTACAAAATAAATCAAGTGAATGATTAAATTATTAAATATCATTCACCTGTACTGATGCTTCACTTTGGCCTGCTTCTTTTCAGAATTTCCAGGACTACAGCACACATTTTAGTCGCTATTAAGTAGTAAGTAGGCCCATGTGCTCTTGAAGTTTCCTCTCAGAGAAACAAGCATTGTTTAGTGGCCATGACTTCTCTCACACTAGGTATCAGGAATGTCTTATTATTCAATTCAACTCTTGTTCTATAACTAGCAAAAAAATTCACAAATTACTAAGCAACCTTAGAGGTTTGTAAAAAATGTCTGTTGTATTGAGTCAGCCTTGAAAGTAGGCCTTGTTCATAAAAGAGGGGGGGTATTTGACAAACAGAAGCTCATTCATTTAACAGCCTTACCTGAAGCCAGCACCTTCATGTGGCCTGAAGTCAAAGTCGGAAAAGCTCAACCATGAAGGTATTATGAAGACCTGGAAAGAGTTATGGATTAGAATTATATTCTTTTCCTCCTAAGCAAGGACATTCAACCCTGGAGGTAAGTGAATGGAACACCGCCATCTTCACTCAACAGGGCTCAGTTCTGGGGCACAAAATGAAAAAGGCCTCTCACTTTTAGTGAACATAGAATATGGGGAGTTGAGCAATGTGTCATCACTATTTGTTTCTATAATAGCACAAAAGGAGACAAATAATAGTAATTTCATATTGGACATGTACAGTAAGCAACATCAATCTCTGACAACATACATACATTGACTATAAAGAAATGTAACAAGTTAAATGGAGGTCTGTGGGTGCAGCAGTTAAGTTGGAGGGCGGCTAATTAGCTGAAGCTAACCTCTGACTAAAGACTAAATCTCAAAACTGATAAACAGTGCAAGATTAATAGTCCTGAAATACACCCATGTTTTTGATGTTTAGCCAGGATATGGTCCCCTCTTCAAAAATAAAGACAATCTGCCTGTGGTCCAAGGACCCCCATGGAAAATATTTTGGATGGGATGAAATGAATATTCAGATACGTAGTTGAAGTATGACTACAGTATGAATATGACAAGTGTCAGAAAATGCCTCAGTAAAAGACAAACTTTTCAAAGAAACTAGGTAGTCAGTGATGAGAGGTTCAACCCTCCCTTTTAGCGGCAGGCCGACGCTGAGGCACTGAGGCCACTCGTGGTTCCATTAATATTCACTCTACCTGTAAAACTGACAGAATTAATATTAATGAGCTCCTAATTCTGATGAATGTAACTATGCCAGTAATACCCACAATGCAAGTCATGCCCATAATGCAGTACTTCATGCCAAGCCTCTGAAGGACAGACAAGCTTATGTTTGGCAGAAGGACTTTGGCTCAGAACTCTACAGCTGTCGCTTCAACCATCACTCATTGGGACTGCAATAGACTCTCTTTCTCTCACTCACTCTATCTCTCTTTCTTTGTGTGTGTGTGTGTGTGTGTCTGTGTGTGTGTGTGTGTGTGTCTTTATTGTCGTCCATGTGTTGTCAGTGTGTGTCCTGTGCTTTCACAGCCCCACACACTCACCCCTCTTGGAGGCTACCAGATGCTAACTGCTTGGGGCCCTCTCTCTCTCTCTCTCTCTCTCTCTCTCTCTCTCTCTCCCTTATTCTCTCGCTCCCTCTCTCCCCCGCTCTCCACTGCACCAGCTCTCTCCGCTCTCACATACGGCTGCCAGAAGATGAGCCTGATTCGTTTTGGGCGCCGTCCAAGAGACTGCGAGAGAGAGAGAGGGAGCGAGGCACCCCGCGGTGCGGAGTGGAATGGGCCTGGGCAGATACCAGCAGATTAGCCTGCTGCTAGTTTAACGTTGGCCTGTTTTTTATGTCCCACAAAGCCGCCTTTGGCGTCAGCTACCAGCACCTACTCAGAAAACCCACCCTGTGTGTTTTTTATATTCAGCTTGACAAAAAAATATGTAATAGAGACAGATGACAACACCAGGACTGCGAAGGCTGCCGCAGTAACGTTGGGGGCGGTGACACATGGCCCGTTCCCATGCCATAAGCTGTACGTGTCTTGGCGACCATCTTGTGCTTTAAAGTCTTTTCAGAGCTCTCTTCGTGTTGTGCTCTCCCCCACGCCTGCTGGTTGCAATCTCTCACATTTCAACGGCTGATCGAATAAAAGCCCTGACTTATTCTCTGTGCGTCACAAACGCTATGGTGAGATGTGTATCACACCCTCAGTTAGAGTCCAGTATTGTTTTAGGTTAAAGGGATGATGTCTGTTAGTTCATTTGTTTTCTCTTTCCCTCTTCGTCTCTTGTTTGTGGACTCAAACATGCTGCGTCTGGTGTGTCTGCCTCTGTGAGTGTGCCCACAGGAGAGTTGATTACGGGGGGCACTTTTGTTCTTGTAGTAGGCTACCACAGCCCTGACGTCAGGGTGGACCACATGCTATCCTCGCTCTTCAACGACTTCTTTGGGACAGGCTTCAACAACTTCAAGTGTTATCTAGAATCATCAGTGTTTACAAAAGCTGCCGTACAATGTGTTAGCGTGTTTTGCTAACTTCGACCAGACTTAGCTATCGTGCGAGTTAATCCCCTCCTTTCAGTATACGATTGAATTACAGTGTTCCTTTAAAGATTGCATCTTGATCGAGGAAGGACTTGCTATAAAATAACATAAATTCACATGTAACAAATGTTTATCAAAAAGTGATGGATAAGCAGAGGGACAATAGAGAAAGTTCTCCGTACTCTGATGCTCGGCTACGCAGGGCAGTTTTAATTGTGCCTCTAAGTGAGAGACTTTCCTTTTCAATTTAGAATAAGGAGCATGATGGGCTAATTCCAGAACAGAAGGATGTTAGTGCACGGCACGGTACTCATGCTCCCTTTTAATAGTCTTTCTCCCTACTTTTATTTTCCTCTGGAGACACCCAAACCATCTCCTCAGCATTTTTGTCTCTCACTTCACTATCACTCCTACCTGTTTAATTCCCCCTTAACTGGGTTCGCCAGAATCGTTAGCTGATTAAGCTGCTTAATTACACCCAGTAGCACATGGATGAAGACAGTGAGGCTAAACTTCCCTGAAATTCCACATTCTCTGCTCCATATTGCATATTTCATTGCAAAGCAGATAAAAGTCCATTTTTGGTCAAACCCAAATGATACCAAGATGTATCTTGGCGGTGCCTAACATCAGCTTTTAAGTAAAATAAGGTTTAATAAAATGTAGCATTATATAAATGTTATCATTATATTGTGTAAATTGCATTAATTCCGTTCTGTAGCGATCATTCTTACTCTTGATTTGATTGCAGTTCTCCTCATAATAGCATTCAAGTAACAATTTCAATGAACATTAACTTCTCTAATGCAGTTGCCATGCAGGTCTTTTAACTATGCTTTACAAGGCACCATAGTTAGTTTTTGAGATGGAAAAATACTTTGTACATTAAAATAATGAAACAATAAAAGGCACATTCTTGAATGGCTTTGTTTATGTTCGTTGGCCATCAGAGTTTAGTGTGATACAGATTGTGCCAACTAATCAATACACTGTCAGAAATATCAAGAAATGAACATAAAGTTTTATATCAGGTGTTACTGTGCTTTGGCTATTGACAATCTCATATCTACTTGCAGACCTTTCATTTCACTGGAATGTATGCACTGTAGTATGTTAATTACACACACACACACACACACGCACAATTTTATAAATCATCAAAAGCAGGAAAGCAAAAAAGAAAAAAATGAAAAGGGAAATGTGTTTAAAATAGCTTGCACGAGCTGACTCTGCTCTTCTTCCTTGCTCTCTGGCTCTCTCTCTCCCTCAGTCCCTCCCTTCCCTCCTTTCCTCCATCCCTGCTGTGGCGCTCACACCTCCAGCAGGAGTCAGGAATGGGAGTCAGGCTGATATTAAAGGTGAGATGTCCAGGCTGGCCCATGGAGCCATCCATGGCGTGATATACATGAATCCCCCTCTCTGCTCCCCCCATAGTACACAGCAGGAGACACATAACCAACACAGCCCTCCCCCTCCCTCCCTCCATCCCTCCTCACCTCTCCCCTACCCTCCTCACTGCTATGTGGTTATGAATTAATACTGCACGTCCCCCATGTAAACATATATCTCAGGACAGCAGGGACAGTGCTGTGGAGGTACGGCTGTGCTCTTCTGTGCACTGACACAGGCCTCTGAATCTCTGTCAGCATGTTATACAGGCTGTTCTTCATGCTCGGGCCACCCACACAACGCTCTCACACACACACACACACACACACACACACACACATACACACACGCACACACACACACACGCTTGCAAATGCATACCTCATGTACAGACACACACAAAAAAGCACATAAAACACACGCGTGTACATCCACCAGCATGGCTGAGATCACTCACTGTAAAGCACACACATGCATCAGCACCCTCAGTTACACATGATTCACACTGGGGGAGATCCATTTTCTTCTCACCCCCCTGACAGTCTATCTGGAAACAGAGATCTAATTGTTCACATATACTGTATATACACACACACACACACACACACACATACACTCTCTCTCTCTATTTCTCTCTCTCTGTCTGTCTGTCTGTCTCTGTGTGTCTCTCTCTCTTTCTTCAAAAAGGGAGGGGTTTATTTTCTTGCACCATCACACTCAAAACAGACTCCTGGGAGTAATGTGGGGGAACATCAGTATACTTGTTTATCTGGGGTGGGGTTAAGCTATTTACCCCCTACAGGCAATTATCCTCACATCATCTGATTCAAGCACTAGACTTAACACTTTCTTGCCAATGTTTTAGAGCCTTATGTAAGAGAACCCTATTTCAATGTTCAAAACATCGCATCTGATCACTGCTTATTGGCTATTGAATCTGGCGTGGAAGAAATAGAGGGTTGATGCAGTAGCACCCTCCCACCATGAGAGGCAGGTAATGTCTGGGTCTGAGCACCAAATGCTGTTCTGGTGACCTGAGCGTGACCCTTTGGGCTCTAAGCACAGCCCCACAGTGTACATTATGGCCATTCTACAGTATGGCAGTGAGAGATGGCTTTCTGGCTGGGACTTAGGGAGCAAGACAATGACATGGGTTTCACCCCCGACCCCCTGGGAGGGGCCATGTCTGGGTCAGAGGGGCCGAGGGACAGCCTCCCTTTTCTGGACGGAGTTTCAGATACCGCCTGACACCCAGACCCACCACTCACTCACAGACACCATGAAGCAGCTATTAAGACACATCAACATGGAGACACTGCTTTTTCTCGATTTTTTTTTAAATAAATAGCTTAACATAAGCAAGCGTATTTCATAGTTTCTTCTATGATGCATGTATTAGCTGCACTAGAATTAATCAGCGCTGGTTTTAGTGAGATTTTTGGCGTTAGTATTTGTGCCGTTTCAATTAGTTACTGTTTCGTGAAGAAGCCTTTTGATTTTGTTTTTGTAAGGGTTGGGGGGGGGGAAGGAGGCAGACATATAGCATACCTTAATTTATCTTTTCCATCTCTGTGCATATGAAAACTAATCAAATATAAATAAAAAGGAGAAAGCAGCAAATTATATTCTAAACGCTGCTGCCGGGTTTGGGGAGTTTTATTTGACAGCTGAGAGCAGCATCTTTATGAGGAACAAAAAAGGAGCGAGAGAGAGAGAAAGAGAGAGAGAGAAAGGGAAGAGCGAGACAGAGAGAAAAGAAAATGATTGGAGGAATGCTGGCAATGAGGGTGGTTCGGGGGCGAATCGTTCATTACGGGCAGGGAAGCGCATTCATAGATTTGGGCATTGGGCAAGACTGCCATTACAGAGCAGAAAAGATAGATCAATGAAAGACTGCAGAGTGAGCTCTGTCAGCTGCAGGGAAATCACACACACACACACACAGAGAAAGAGAGAGAGAGAGAGAGAGAGAGAGAGACAAAAGCCTTAGCACAAAAAAAACCCACACAGACACACATGGAGAAAACACACACCCGCCCACATACACACGGCAGCGCACAAAAGGCAGCTGAGACAGAGCATGACATTTAAAGGGAAAAAGCTGACATTGACTCCATCACTGTCACCGTGACTGCCATAAAGCAGCTGCAAATATTAAAACATTTTTCATCTGCGCCGCATTATTGGCACCAGAAATTGTTTTCCTCTCCGTCTGATACGCGGCTGAGCTGCCGCAGCGCTCCCCGGAGACCGCAGGCTGTTACCAAGGCCTCCCGACATATTGGCAGTTGATGTGGTGGTATTCGTGTACACTTGCCACTCACAGAGTCCTTATCCACACCCCCCTCCCCACACATGAACACCCACACACACACACACACACACACACACATATACACACACACACACACACTCACTCACCACCCCCTGCCAACCACTCTCCTCCCATCAAACACACACATACACACACACACACACACACACTAACACAGAGACACACACACACACACACACACAGACACACACACACACACACTCACTCACTCACTCACTCACTCACACACTCACACACTCACACACACACACACACACACACACACACACACACACACACACACACACACACACACACACACACACACACACACACACACACACACACACACACACACACACACACACACACACACACACACACACACACACACACCCCTCCTCCTTCTCTGCGGTGGAATAAAGGAGTAGACAGAGACAGACGCATGGTGAATGACCCTGATGAAGGGGGATAATATGTGGATACTGTGGACACTCCAACCCTGTGGGTGTGTGTGTGTAGGAGTGTGTGACAGAGAGAGAACAGAGGCATTCTATTCGGGGGGCTTACATTGATTGCTAATAGTAATATGTTGTTGTTTTTTTTCCGAGCATGCGTGTAATCTTTCAGGACTCTCTGTCTGAATATTTTTCCATGCATTTGGCACTCCCTCCCCTGCAAGCGCAAGTGTGAATCTCAGCCTGCCTCATTCCTGGGGAGAGACACACGGCTGATTACGTTGTTATGTTTTCAGCCAGCCGAATTTCCCTGTAGGGATCTCTGCTAAAGTGCCATTTTCTCCTCTGAAACATTAAACAGTGTTGCTGCTCTCATCTCCCTGCATCTAAGCGTTTCATATGTTAGCTGGAACTTGGTCTCTTTTGTCTGCCTCTAAGCTCCATCCTCTATGTTTGACTGACTCCTGCTTTGGGGCAAAAAACAATTCTATTATATCTTATCTGTGAGGCAATGAGATGCTTTATTTCAGAAGATACTGTAAAGTAGCTACGATAATGATGAGATATGCTTTGTCTGGTGAATGGAACTCTTGACCTTTCAAGGGCATCCAAATGCATTCTGTGCTGATGTACAGTTGTACATCTCACTCCTTCAGAAAAGGTTTAGTGCCTTGGCACGCAATCTCAAACACACATATCCGCACGCGCGCTCTTACATCATACCTTCCAAGCGCTCACGTATTGAGTCATACACAACGTGGCTGCCAACTTGAGGTCATCTCCCCCTCAGGATCACAGCAGGTGCCAGTCATTGCACATACAAACCATTCAATGTGATTTCACTCGCCCGTAGCGCCAACACGCAAACCAGGAGGAGAATGCTAACAAGTGCTCTCCTCTTCTAGCAAGAAAATAGACAACCGTGCCAGTTTCTTTAATTATTTACAGTGCCTGCCTATTTATTGCCAGCCGACTCAGCCTGGGAGTCCATTTAGAGAGGTCTGTGTTTAGCCTGTCGGGAGATGAGAGACCACTCTTCACTCAGAGTCTACCTGCAGCTCTGCTTTCCAGAACACTCTCCTACTCCCCATCTCCGACACCCTGATCCGTCGCAGTGGCCTGCAACTTCTCCCGACGTCAGGCGCTACAAAATGAGGGGCCGTGATCGCTGTTTCTTTAGCCCTCCAGGCACTTTTAAGGGCAGCGTAAGATATTTGCCACTAATGCGCACAAATGAGAGGCCCAAATGGTCTTATTACACGGCTACCCACAACAGAGACCATACATCAGGTGAAAACACACTGCAAAATGGAGCGCGTGATTGTTCTGGGAGCACAGTGCTCATTACTCACAACACACACACTATCGTTACTTTCCCTCTCTCTCTCTCTCTCTCTCACACACACACACACACACACATGCAACCACACACACATTACACACTTTCTTACCCTCTCTGTCTTTCTCTAGGTCTCTTATTTCAGTGGAAGCAACCATGGAGCCAGCTACTTCCTGTTATTGTGGTGTTCCATCTATCAATCCCTGTCTTTGTTCTGCATCTACATACCAGCAGCTAATGCATGTCTGGTGCCTCACTGGATTATATTGATGCAATTATTTCTAGCATCAGTCTCTGTCATAGATAGATTTAGAGCAGGGCTCAAAAAAGACCTTTGATCAGCAAGACAATGCCAACGCTACTGTGTGAGATGTATCTCAAGGTGAAAGGTATCTTGGTTAAGGTTTTACCTTTTTGGTCATTGAGTTTTTGCCCAAAGCGTGTGGAATTTTCGAATGTTGGAAAGATATGTGTGTGAGTGTGTAAGATTGGGTGGGGGGTAAATAGAAAGAGAGAGAATGAGGAGAGGAGAATGAGTACAGTATATGTGTTTTCATAAAGCCGTACTTTTCTTCCTTTTTTCAACAAGGGTATATATGTATGTATTGCTTAATGGTATACACCCCCTGAACTTAGGGTGACCCAGGGGCAATGCCAGGTCAGTTGTCTATTGGCCAGGACGGATGACGCTACGAAGAAATCGCATTACACACATCCCCTGGAGCCAGCAGATTGTTAGTGCAATGATCAGTCATTGTTAGTCTATCTGTGCTTTAAGACGTGAGCTTCAGTGAGCATTCTGATCCTGGAACAGAGTAGAGGTGAGGCTAGCCTAAAACTATCGAACTCTTGACAAATCAAAGCTCCTTATCGAACCCCTGACAGTTACAGTGCATTTTCAACTGCTTATGTTATACATCCAACTTGACACCACCCAAGAAAATAGCCTTTTGTTGCATCTTCGACTACACTTGAAAGAGTATTTATAATGGTGGTCATGAGATGTGTATGAATTGTTTTAAGATGTCAGATATTTGCAATGCTGCTGTATATGGCTAGATCACTGTAGAATATTCAAAGTAAAAAATTAAAAAACAGAATGCTTTCAGGGAGACTTGTTTGCGACCTGTAACTATCACAAAACTACTACATTTCAACTGAACATTCTCTAAACAAAAAGATTAAGTCCATGAAAGCATTCGCCAGGTGTTCCAGGCAAGCTTACAAGAAATATGTGGCAACGAAAGAAAAAAATAGAAATTTGATGTCATCTGCTAAAATGTTTATAATATTAGGTTTAAATCTGCTCTCAGAACACCGGAATGATCTATTGACTATGCCACAGACCACCACTGCAGAATGTATGCTTAAGGGAGAGTGAGCGGGAGGAAGAGAAGGGGATGACTAAGAAAGGGAGAGCAAAAAGGAGTCAGTTCATCCTATGCAGCATGAAACTAAATAAACTATGCATGTTTTATCTGTCTACTTACCCCCCACATCCAACTGGCTCGATTACTCTCTCTTTCTCTCTTTCTCTCTCCCTCTAGCCCTCTCTCTCTCTCTCTCTCTTCTCTCTCTAGCCTCTCTCTCTCTAGCCCTCTCTCTCTTGCTCTCTCTTTCTCTCTGCTCTGATGTTTGGGAAACATTTCGAGAGGAGAGGAGTGAGACCACACAGGGAGGGAGCGTGCTCAGAAGCTCCCCTCCACCATCTGCTGTGTCACATGACCATTCGCACACCGCCACATGCTCTCTGCTCCGAGACCCTGTCAATCAATCACCCACACCAGCTATGGAGAATAATAATAATAACCACACATACACACACAGCCACATTTACACACCACACAAAAAGCCGCACACCAAAAAAATGAAGGGACCAAACTCAATCACGAAGGGTCGTGTTAGGGAGTGGGGAACAGATTAAATTACCATGGTATTAGATACGGGAAATGATTTCTGTCAAAACCATCTTTACTGCAATTATAATATGTTAATTATGTATTTCATTAAGTAAGTGGATTAGAGGCCGCGCTGATGGAATCACACTGAAGGCTTGGGGAGGATGGCTGTGCAGGCCAGACACGCAGAGGGCAAAAGGATGGAGAGAAGAGGGTGAGAGAGGCAGAGAACAAGAGAGAGGCAGGCAGAGAGGGTCAGAGCAGTGTGTCTTTCCTCAAAGTCAGCTGCGGTATAAGGCTACTTATGGAAGCCTGTTCATCAGTTAACTGTCTTCTGTGTCCATCATTATATGAAGGCCCGGTCTCTGTGAAGCTTAGATTAAGCTACTGATTGAAAACTTCTGCAAAGTTGAATCTGAACCAAATTTGAGCCAAGCTAACTGGTTTTGGAGACTACAAGGAGGGACTCTTCTTGAGAGCGGATATAGAGGGCATAACTGTGACTGAGAAGAGAGAGGTTCAGGCGGGATTAAAATGGTGTTGGGTTTTTTATTCAGTCAGAGTTGCCTGATAAATCCCTGTAGCAATTTAATGAACATGGAGTTGGCATGGTCCAAGTCTTTGCCTGATCAATATTGTTGGATGGAAAATGTATTCCTTTGTTATATTATGGCTGGAGCTGTTCCACATTAGCTGTGTTTCAAAAGTTACAGTGTCATTAAGAAAACAACCTTTGTGTGCAGACATAATTGAAAGTGTGTAAAAGACTTTCCTCTTTACCTGCTGACTGACACTGAGGAGGAGATCATGTAGGCTATGGCTGAAGTAAGATTTACAGTCATCAGCCATGGCTCAGAGAAGAACATGGGAAATATGTGTTGAGTAAACTTTTACTTTCTGTCAGAGCAAGCCTTCAATTTAGATGCAAATATCTGATATGAATGAGAGACATCCCCCTTGGTAATGGAAACTCGAACTTCCCATTTTCATTTGTGTATATTCTTGACAGACGCCAGGCAAACGTGAACGCTGCATCAATAAAGCCACTATCTAAGAGAGAGAACAAGAAATGAATAGGAAAGGCTAAAACATATTTCACTCTAATTATATACGTGTCGCATTTTGCTCCACGCGCATGCCAGTTTGATTTTAAATTTAGGCGGAAAACAATGGAATAGCTTCAGCCTCCAGGCTAACAAATACAGAACTGTGACATTTGAGGCATGCATTAATGTACAGCCGGTGCGAAACCATGTCTCAAGCTCTCTGTCGTTATCACCGGAGAAAATACTTCAGATGGTTAGCGCCACTAGCTGATAATCACCCACGCCATTCAACAAAACATGTCATCGCACGTCAACATTTTCCCACTCGCACGTTCCCGGAAAGTTCACAGTTGGTTCAAATAACTGTATTGTCCAATTACCTCAGCAGGTATTCTAAAAACATTTAATTCATAAGGAGGTAGTCAGGTCCAATTACTGTATCAATTTACTGTGTTTGTAGCCTTCTATCTTACCTGTGCTTGAATAACGCGCATTCTAGGCCGTCAGGTGTCTGCCTGAGTGAAAGTGAGTGTGTCATTGAGTTTGTTTGTAACCCAAGTTCCGATTTAACCCGACACAATTGTTTTTCAATTATGCCAAGAGACATGCCAGCAGATGAGTCCATGTCCGCCGAATTACAATGCAAACAATGAATTTCGTTTCAGGCCTGACTGTGGACTGTTTTCCCCCTCAGACCCTTTAAAGTTAAGTATAGAAAAAGTCAAAAATGGTAAATTATTCAAGATGGGAAATAATGATAAGTACCCTACTCATATACATATACAGCACTCTGCATCATTATATGTTTTTACTCAGTCCCACCATCTATTTTTCCCCATATCTGATTATCATACAACAATAATGAATTTATTTTCATGGTCTTAAGTAGGTCTACATCTGTTTCTCGCTATGTTTCCCTTCACATATCACAAAGCGTTTGATGTGTCTTTGAAATATATTCCTAGAAAACAAAGAAATGCATAATGAGGGCCCAGGACTACAATTAGACAGTGTGTTTTGATTGGTATTGAATAATTATCCTGGGATGGCCTGTTTTTAGACTCTAACTTAAGATATGGATTGAGAGAAAGGAATGAGGGAAAACAAAAAAAATGAGTGAAAGAGGGCAAAGATTTGAACTGCGAGGAGCAGAGGAGGCAGGGTAGAGGGAGGGATGTGTGCTAAGCACAGCACATGAGAGCATGAAGTTAAAAACGAAAGGATGAGACTTGTATCCATTTCATAAAAGAATCATAATATGTATTCCTCCATTCCTCCATTCCTCCACACAGAGTATTACCCTAATTGTTGAGTGGGCAAAAGGAAGTAAGCCTCCGGTGGAGGGGATCTGAAGTTGGAGAAAGAAAAAAGAAAAAATCACTATGGGATGCAAACCAAGACCAGGAGTTCGGATGGAAACGGTTTTTTTTTTTCTGTATATTTGGGTGTGTGTGTACACAGTCATTTAGATGCCTGCAGATGTGCATACATATGTGTAATTGTATGTGTGTGTGTGTGGTGGCGGCTTTCAGAGATAAAGGAAATCAGTGGAGAACCCGGGCTGATTTGATGAGAGACCCCCCATCCCCTCCTCAGGGGAGATATTACCCTTCTCATTATATCACTGATTGGCCTTATTTCATCTGAGGAGGCCAGAGCAGCTCTCTCCCAGCCACTAGCCTTCCTTCACCATCAACCTGCACAGGGAGAGAGAGAGAGAGAGAGAGAGAGAGAAGGCTCTATTAATGAATAGAAAGAGGAAATTAACTGCAGTCATAGTTCAAAGATGCCAGCATTTCATTTTCCCGTTCCTCGTTTTCTGCCTGTCCGAGTCTGCGACAGACGGAGGACGAGGAGAGGAAAAGAGAAAGAGGAGATTGTCAGGGGGGATGAGTGCAGCATCCTCTGGTGAGTGAGACCCTTTCATTGGATTTACTGAGCAAAATAACATGTGTTTTGAGTACCTTCCAACCCCCCCTGCTCCCTTTAAAGCCTGCTTTAAAAAAAAAAAGAGCATTTTATGCCCGCTCTCTTTATCACTGAACTTGGAGCAAACAGTCTAATTTACAGGGCAAACTTTCCCCCCTACCGATAGCACTGATTTGATGTACTCCAATAGAGCCTTTCTTCCAGACATCATCAATTGTCTATAGATTTTTGTCTTGCCTCTTCTCTCCTGGAAGAGAAACAAAAGGCAGGCCTGCGAAGCCTCAAGCCTGGGAGACTTTATTGGTATCGATGTGAGAGGAATATTGCCCGTCTTCAAGCGCGGGATCAATCAGGCCCATCGCATTCTGTTTTTACAAGCCTCGTCGTCCGCCACGTGTGAGGCGCCACCTCTATGTGTGTGTTCCTCCTAGTGAGACTGTATGGGCGGGGGCGAGGCCAAGGTGTCATTCCCACATGTGGCCAGCAGGCGTTTTGACATTGACACTTCAGACGTTCAGAGTGACATTCAGACTCTGAACTTTGCCATTCCACCCCAGCAGCTGTTCTACTCTCTACCCAGGGTATAGCCACACTCAAACCAGTCTGTGGAGGTTTGGCCACTGGGTTTGCAGAGATGACTGGGATAGCAGTATGCCTCTGGGGGGTGGAGGGAGAGTGGTGAGGGGTGTGGTGAGGGGTGGCAGCAGTGATGGCGCAGCAGCCTGCAGCACTGATGGCAGTGCTAAGACACCCCCTCAGTATCAGAGTGCCATCAGCCTCCCTGCACTCCTCCACCCCAGAGGTGCTCTTATACTAAAGGTAGACCTCTCTGTCTATCTCTCAGTGAGTGTGTGTGTGTGTGTGTGTGTGTGTGTGTGTGTGTGTGTGTGTGTGTGTGTGTGTGTGTGTGTGTGTGTGCTCATGCCCCTTGATAGCAGTTAGAGCAGTGGCTGCAGCGTTTCCTGCCAGCTGGAGCCCGCTGATGGAGTGTGATGAGATGGACGGTGAGCGGAGCATCACAAGCATGTGTGTGTGTGTGTGTGTGTGTGTGAGAGTGTGTGTGTGTGCCTGTATGCGAGGGGGAGGGGAGAAGGGGGAGCTTGCACACCTGGCATCCGCCACAGATGGGCATAATCATCTCCTCCCTGCACCCCCCCTCCCGATCTAGTCATCCATGCACACTTTCGTGAATGCACACACAAACACACACACACACACACACACACACACACACACACACACACACACACACACGCATTAACCACACGTGATGGCATGTACACTCAAGATCAGACCATGAAGAAAAAAATCATGCACAAATCACCACTGCATACACACACGCGCACACACACACACACACACACACACACACACACACACACACACACACACACACACACACACACACACACACACACACACACACACACACACATCAAAAAGACAAGTGTAAAAACAGACAGAAACAATACACTACGTCTTAAGCATTGCTCATGCCATGATGCAGATTGCCCTGATGAAGATTAGGGGTGGGGGTGGGCTTAGCTCAGACAGACGCTTCTCTTGTTGGTGCTATTTGTAGTATGTCAGTCCTTGCACACACAAAGCAGGCCCCCAGCGAGTATGCGGTACCAAGACGCAATATCTGACAGCTTAACATTTATTAGAGCACAGGAAACAAATGAGACACACACACACATACACACACACACACACACACACACACACACACATACACACACACACACACACACACACACACACACACACACACACACACACACACACACACACACACACACACACACCAGCGCTTCCACTGACTCTGGGAACATGTGCATACAGATAGCCTTGTGTGCTCTCTCTCTCTCTCTCCTGCACTCCTGCATGTGTATTACACAACCACACTGAGCAATTAGATATGTCCAAGGGGACCGCCAAACACTGACAAAACACTCACACACACACACACACACACACACACACACACACACACACACACACACACACACACACACACTCACAAATGAATAACCAAATCTGATCTCAGAAGAAAAACACCCCAGGACCCAAGATGCACCTACAGCGCTATCTGTGGCTCCTGATCAAGCCTTGGCACATGTTCACTCTCATGTGGTCTTCTGTAGGGGTGGGTTTCTTTCATGTGTAATCTCCATATCCAAATAAATTTGTGTTTCAACTGATAGGACATGAGAGAGGTGTTTTTGACCAGGTAAAAAATGGATTTGAAATGAATGAATATCAGTATACTCACTGTGCTATACATTATTTTGCTAAGTGGACGTTGAGGCTATGAACATCAAGAGCCCTCAAAGCAAATGGTGAATCACATGACAGAATGCCCCCACCCCCCTCTCTCCTGCACCCACGCCAGCGTTCAAAAAAGAAGGTGGGAAAGAGATAGATGGAGAGAGGAGCCAACCCCACGCACTGTTTCGATTATCTCCGTCAGTCGGCTGGTCGGTCGCTAAGCGGTTAATGCAACGAAGGCTCCCGTGATTTATTTATCAAAAATATTTCACCAGGAAGCGCGCCCGAGACAGACCATCTCATTTACCGCCGACGCCCCCCCCTGTCCCCCCCACTCCCCCCTTCCCCGGGGGAGCCCTACATTTCCAGGCAACAAAAGGGTCCGCTGCGCATCCCTTTGCACTCCTTTGATGTTTATTTTAGTAGCCCACCCCTGCTGCTCGGGGTCCTTTTGTGTTCAGCCAGGTACAACAAGCCCCCTTGGCCGGGGCGAGCCAGTGTGGCCCCCGAGTGTCCCTCCTCAGCTGGGTAATGGGAATGGGAAGTCATGGGAAGCCCTGGCCTCAACCCCTTCAGCCCCTCTGTCTATACTCAAAGCTATCTGCTGCTTCTGCCTGAAGAGGAGGGGGGTAGGGAAGGAGTGGAGGGCGGAGAGTGAAAAAGAGAGAGAGAGGACAGAAGTGAGGAAGGGTGTTATACCCACATGAAGAGTGAAAGAGATCAGCGTAAAAGAATGCTGCATGGAGAGTGGGATAGAGAGGGAGGGAAGGGAGAGGAAGAGAGAAAGGAAGACAGAGACAGAGAGAGAGAGAGAGAGAGAGAGAGAGAGGGAGGCCTGATCCTCAGCCCAGCCCCAGACCCAGCGGCGGGAGGGGACGAGTGAGGGAGGGAGAGTGGAGGCAGAGGAGGTGTGGGGTAGAGGGGGTGGGGGTGGAGGGGGGTGAACGTTTCCTTTCACTGGCTGCCAATCCATCAAGACTCAGGCTACCGCTGTGAGGCCCGTCAGCCAGCACAGAAAAGAACAAGGCCCGGCAACAGAGCCCCCCGCGCTATGGCCATCACTCATCCCCTCACGCTGAACTCTCGCTGACCTTTCCCTGACGCTCCTCTTCCAGAACTTTCAGTCCTTAGCACCTAGTTAGAGCTTAAAGCGACAGGAGCCACCTCCTGTCCTCCTCTTTATTTATTCATTCACTCTTTCGCTTTCATCTTTCGCTTCCTCATTTTGCCCTCAGATTCTCTTTTGGTAAATAAGAAGAGAAGGGAACAGTTGTTGTGGACAGTTAAAACTACTTTTCCCGCCCTAAAGTAAAGAAAAACAAGTGAGGGAAGACAGTATCAAGAGTGAAACAGCTCAGTTGAAAAAGAGGAACCAAGTGGGAGAAAGTAAGAGAAATAGCTTGAGAGATATAAAGAAAGAGAGAGAGAGAGAGAGAGAGAAAGAGAGAGAGAGAGATGAGTTGGGTGGCTGAATCTTGCAGGCAGAGGGCAGAAAGGCACCCTGTGCACAGGGCCAGTGAGAACACTAGTTGACATCATTAAGCCGGACACATTTTTGTCACGCTTCCAGATTTAACCCGTCTGCGTTTCGCCGAATACCGAATCGGTCTCGCTTCACTCTTTCTCAAGCCCCCCTTCCCCCCCCCCCCCCCCCCCCCACTCAGCCCCCGCTTTCGCTCCATCCTTCTCACATGCTCCACGTCTGAGACGCTCTGTCTCCAACAACAGCCTGATGAAGAGAGGACATTGTGTGTCTAACTCCCAAAAAAGACAAAACATTCCACACCGAAGGCTCATGAGATACTCCAGAGAATAAAAAAAAAAAACTGATTTTCACAGTGAAGACACTGCAGTAATGAGAAGACATTTTTTTTTTTTCAAAGAGAAACGGTGTTATGTAAAAGGTACTCTTTCAACCCATCAATGTTTTTATTCCTTATCAAATAATCCCAGAGAGTGTAATTACATTACACAAAAGCCTGACTTGTGATCCAACATGGATCCCTGTAATTGGGATCCACTTCAGTAGCCCTATGTTGTGTTGTGTTTCGGTGAGCTAATTGTGTTGGGCTGTGGCAGGCCTTATGAAATTCTCTGGCTCCAAAAACAATCTGACATTGTTGTCTGTGCTCGACAGGGGCGAATCGTGTTATTTTGATGAAGGCCCGAGGACAGAGTCTGTGTCTTTATGACGAGTCGTTCGGCAATATCGCATCCAGACACAGTCTGACAAAAACTACCATAAGCCATAAAGAAAACTTGACCGCGGGGCGGAGGTAATTGCATGAAGGCTCAATCAGGACACAATATTGCTTGAATTCTATTTGTATTGGGGAGAGTGACCTGTGGATGACTCACTCTTAAGGTTGGGAGAAACAGAAAGGAAAAGAGAGAAAAAGCGAGGGAGGCCCTCTGTTTGTGGAAGTGAGATGGGGGGAAAAGGGGTTTGTTTTTCAGGGCCGAAGACGGATGTGCCAGCATCCAGTGTGATTAGAGAAATGGATAACTCACTAACATCTGTGCAAACTACAATAAAGAGGGATTTAGTGTTACCCCGAGGAAGGCAAGGAGAGGCTGTCTGTCCATTAAACGCTTTATTACAGAGCCAGCAGCTCTGTTCTAACTCACTTATTTCTGCACGGGGGCTCAGGCTCTGTGACTGCCTGTCATCCTCGGCAGACAACGCTCCAGGCTCCATTTCTCCCTCTCTCTCTCTCTCTCTCCTTCTGTGTCTATCTCTCTCTCCCCCTATTTCTCACTCACTCTCCCTCCCTGCTTCTCTCTCTATCCCTTTCTCTCCTTCTCTTTTCCCCTCCATCTCCTTTTTCTTTTTCATCCACCATGCCCCCATCTCACCCTCCCACTACCCTTGTCTTTCTTTCTGTCTCCTTTTCCTTTTGCCCCCCCATCCCTCCATTTCTCTTTCTCTCCCTCTGTTTTTCTCTCACCCCCCCCCCCAATCCTTTCCTCCATCCCTCCTCCTGTCTGCCTCTCTTGTCTTCCTTTCAGTGCACTAGGTAGATGACAATCAAATGACTCATTGAGCAGCTTGAGTGGCCGACCCAGCCGAGGGATTAACTATGGAAAGTGAGCATGATCATGTCACACTTCAGAGTGCTCGTTGGCTGGAACCATGGCAGCGGGAGGGAGAGGGAGGCGCCTGCTCGGCCCCTCTTAAAGAGACAGCGCCACTCGGATGTAGGGCTTCTGGTACTAGATACCAGAAAAAAGCTCTCTAGCTCTCAGCACGTTTTGATTCTGAGGCAATGTTAGGATTAAGTGACTGCAAGGTTTTCCTTGTCTTTGACTAAACGCTTGTTTGATGAATGTGCTTATAAATAGCGACAGACCTTATCAGCCGTTGCATTAAGCAGCTCTGGATGAGAATAACAGAGCTGTGCTTCTCAGTCCAGGGTAAGGGGCTGACTCACAAGCTCCTCAGCTGCAACAAACCCTACGAGCTTGACGCCCTGCGTGCGTTGTGTTAACAGCAAGCAGCTAGAGGCAAGAATCTCATTGGACATTTATGAGGCTGTCAGAGGGTTTTGTCGTGAGATGGAGTACATCAAGCACTCTCGTGTCAGTTCACACAGAGGTCTAGTTCGTTAACGAATCATTGCATTTTTTTGGTCTATCTCGCTCACAGCCCTCTAGTTCCCGTTGGAGGAGAGCTGCCATGGCCGTCCTGGAGCTGAGAGGTCACACAAACGCCCTTTTTTAGCTCATGAACCACATGCATGTGCCACTCTCCACGGTACGTGTGTGGTACGTGTCCAAGCTGCTCGCGCACACTGCAGAGCATGCAGGCTTTCTTTCTGTTCTTTTTTTAACGGCGAGATGTGCGGCAGAGGCAGTTACCGTAAAAGAAACGCAGCCCCTTGTCATATCACTCAATGGAACTAAATGCCTGTAGAAAGGAATCCAACGCCCAGACTTCAAAGGCTGGATTTTCGCAGGCCCGGCGTAACACAAAGCAGTCAAGGAAGAAAGGGCTGTAAGTGGCACATTGGCAACTCTAGCCACTGTTGTCACTCTCCATTAGGAAGCGCTGCAGCCCAGAGGAGAGCAGCATGTTGCAGATAAGGACAGATCAGTGAACCAGGTGTGTGTGCAGCGCTGTCGAAGAATGCTGCCACTTCCCTTGCAGGATACACTCACTACGGGGAGAAAAAGAGGGGCTGCTGGTGATGTATATTACACTTGAAATAGGCAAGGATATAAGATTGGTAATGTATCGTCACACCGTGACAAACATGAGAGGCTGTCTCATTAAATGTCCCCATGCGGCATTTCAAATCGGAGCCCTGTGAGTGTATACTGCATAAGAAGGGTGTGCAAATGAGTGTGTGTGTGTGTGTGTGTGTTAGTGTTTCAATAGCAGTATATTTGAGAGAGTGTGTTTCACTGTGGGTGTGTGTGTGTGTGTGTGTGTATTTGTTAGTGTTTCAATAGCAGTATATTTGAGAGAGAGTGTTTCACTGTCGGTGTATGTGTGTGTGTGTGTGTGAGAGTGTGTGTATGTGAGTGTGCAGGAGGAGACAGCGTTCTCTGGGAGGAATTGATGCCCCATGTTTGCCTAATTAAGACAGCACTAGACGCTTCGGAGCTGAGAGATGGCGGAGAGGTGCTAATTCATAATTGACGTAATGGATGGAGTCTGTCTGTTGGCTTTTTAAACGCGGACGATTTCGCCGTGATTAGCTGACACGTACCTTTGTGTGAATAATGAAAATATGCAGCATGTGCCGCGATTTAATGAATGCCAGACCAATCTCAGCCTGCCGTGTATGCCATCCTTCTACCCTCCACCTATCAGTGCTCCCGGGAATGACTGTTGGCGCAGGAATGGGCCCTTGTTTGACGTGGACACTTTGTTAAATATAATCTTATTATATTCTATTAGGGTAGGTGTCCGTAAGGAGGGCCGGGAGAAAAGTGAGTGTTCCGATTTGCCCACACTTCACGGCGCAGCCCGATGCATCTCGCAGGCGCCGAAGGCGGCAATATGACGACAGGAAAGAACGGGCTATTTCACCCTCCTGTTTTTCACACAACAGATAGAGTTTCTGTTCATTTTCAACTCCTGACTAAAACAAGTAGGGCTCCCACTGTGTGTGTGTGTGTGTGTGTGTGTGTGTGTGGAGAGAGAAGGAGAGAGGCGTATAGATTGTGTCATGTGAAGTTGAGCAATAATTGGGAAATGAAGTGGTGGCAGAGCTTAATGGGTAATAATGAGCTTTAATTACTTATTTTGTCACCTTTCAGAGGGTTAATATGGCGGCACCATAAACACTGAAAACATAATTAAAACATGTCTCCTACTAATCAAGTATTCACATCATTCATATTCGTAGTTCTAGCATGTCAATAACAGTTTTCACTATATTCTGCTGCCGGTAAGACATTAACGTCCAGTCTTAAGGTTATTTAAGTTATTTTTGCTGAACTTGAATACGAGATATTCCTCCCTGCACTCAAGAGCACGTTTCTGCCCACAATGGCCCAGGTTAAGAGGGGGATCTTGGTTTCAGGCAGTCTACCTTGACTGTGGTTTTTTTTCCCCTCTTCCCTGGGAGTCGGTGGATCTGTCTCACTCAGCCTCACACACAAGCAGACAGCTATAATAACACCCTGGCAGCATAAACAAAAAGAGATTACACCCATGGGAGATGGGAGTCTGTCTGGAGCTGCCATTGTGTGCCCTTCACTGCACTTCGGCTTGCCTCCGAGGGGAGATAGCGGGCTCTTGACTGGGGAGCAGAGGACCTGCACTGCTTCAAAAAGCACACTGCACTTGTTTGTTTGTGTGCGCGTGTATGCGCATGATCCTCAGCATGCTAAAAGCACGAAGACGGTGTAATAGCACGAGATGAAAGTGGACTGCAGACGATGGTTGAAAACGCAACACAGACGACGCGCCTGATCTCTTTTTTTTTTGTACGCGGAATTGTTATTAAGGAAATAAAAATGTGCGTATAAATGGCATCAATTTTGCTTCCCGCAATATCAAATTACGGCCATTTTGTTTGGGCGCCATTAGCGCCGCAGCGAGCTGCCTGGCCCAGCCAAATGAGGGGAGAGGAGAAAAATGCTTGCTGTCGACGATGCCCATCAGCTGTCTACCAGGGCCAGCTGGGTGACATCATGGGTCTGGTTTCCGTGGTGATGATTGACACAGTGTCTGTCAGATGCAGCAATGCGACTGGGATGCGCCATCATCTGAGATGGGGGATTTTGGGGCACAGGGAGGGGAGAGGGAGGGGAGAGAGTGGTAGTGGGGGTTGGAACTGGTGGTACGCTCCAGCCTCTATTTTAATCCACTAATCTAATCACCTGGCAATCCTGAAACACAGAAAAAGAACATTTTCTCTCTCATCAGCACCGAGGAGTAGAATTCATAGATCCCCCCCTCCCCCGTCCCTCCCCCGTCCCTACCACCCCACTCCCCCCTCCTCCACTTCCTTCATTATCATTTAGCATGCACCGATCACATCATGAATGTGCAATGACGACCATCTTTCAGGTTCTAGAGGATGTTAAAATGGGTTTCTTTTTCGAGTGAAGGGCCACGTTGGGAAAAATTAGCCCGACTGTCTGTTTGAAATCTGCTGGGAGTTTTGTTTTGAGGAGGTGAGGAGCTGAGCAGGCCGACGTGTCCAGGTTTGAATTCCTTGCATGCATAATTTACCATCTTTTTAAGAATCAAGTGTTTGTGGCACCCATCGTGACAGTTGCCCACCCACCCAGCTGTCCAAGCGAATACGGCTCACCTAGACGTTCCCACTACATTACTCAAACAATTAAAAACAAACTAATCCGGCACGCCGAAAAACACGGCGTAGCGCACCGTGATAGATGATGTGGTGGTTGTCTTTTTTTTCCGTCCCTCCATTGCGGCTCCAGAGCCAGCCGTCTCCAAACGCTTCATTCCACACACAGCCCTTGTCAGTGCACAGCCATTACAGCAGCCACTCATGTTTATCAGCCTGCGACTACTCCCAGCAGACTGTTGGGCATGTATGCTCTTCGAGGCGGATTGAAGTCAGCTGCACTCCTGTGACTAATTACTGTGAAGGAGCACTGTCACCACGGGGTCACTGGCGACATGCTCTTCCTCCCAGGCCTTTCGCAGCAAACCGTCAGTGTCACTAAAGCGCGGAGACGCCAGGGCGACGTCTATCCGATTTGCTTGTTTAAAAAGACGCGTGTCGGGCCCCGCGAGGAGCGGCGCGAAACAAAAATAAAGAAGGAGGCAGGCGGCTGTGTAAAGTATAGCGCGTCTCCTCGTCGCTGTGGGGGGCTGTGTGGGCGTCTGGAGGTGTCATTACCTGAGAAGCGGGAAAGTTCACACCTCGCGCTCTCACTATCGTCTGGACTCCCGCAGGTGCTCGACTTGACTCCTGGTGCGTCTGTGAGTTTAAGTCGGACTGAAATCCAGGTGCATATCAAGATGGCTATAAAAAGATTAATTAGGCAACACTTTGTATTAATGTCCATTGATAGACCTTTAATTAAGGCATAATTCATTATCATTACAACAGCCACTAATTATGTGTCATCATGTAAAACCCACCAAAAATAATTGAATTACCAAGAGGTGATTCGAGACATGCCATTTGTCTGAAAAAGCAGCGTGTCTGTGTGTGTAAACAAGAGGGGTCTGCTATTGTGCGTGTGTTTGTGTAACATTACCCACCAACAACAGGGATGACATTTTATTTTAAAACAAGCCTGGAAATGTCAGAATCCATTAGTCTCCACCCCATGCTGAATATGCATACAGAACAAGCCAGAGTGAAAATAAATACACGGCAGTCCACTACATTCTGGGGGTATCACTGAAAGTCATTAGGCAGTGCGCCACGACTGTGTATGATATCTTTGGGGCTTTGACTGTCTCTTGCTCATCCGCTTTCTCTCTCTCTCTTTCTCTCTCCGTTTCTCTCCCTCCTTTCCTCTCTCCCATCCTGTTTTGTTTAAGTTGGAAATCCCCATAAGGCCGTACAAGACTGACGGTTCTTCTGCAAAGTTCACGCTGTCTGTACAGCGAGATGCACTGTGCCCACCCAAACTGTCAAAACGACAAACAGCACATCTCTCCTGTAAGCAGAGCTGGGGTATCAGCGCGGGTGTCATAGCAAATGGACGACATCTTCTGTGCGTGCGTGATAAGGGCACTCACCTCAGTGTGACCTGATTCTCTCTCCCTCTCCCTTTCTCTCACTCCCCCTCTCCCTCCATTTCTCTTTCTTTCTATCTCCCCTCCTTCCCCTCCCCCCCTCTCTCTCTCTCACTCTCTCTTTCTCTCTCTCTCTCTCTCTCCATCTCTCTCTCCCCCACATCCTCTTGCTCAGACATGTGCATGCCTCAAAAAGAGATTATGTGCCACGGGCGGGAGGGGGAAAGAGAGAAAGTTTCATTTACTCTTCTCCCTGCCAATCATCTGTCAGTGTGCTCAACCCCTGTGACAACCCTCTGTCAGTCAGATCTTCATGTCACACACCTTCCTGCTGCCGCCATCTCTCCCTCTCGCTATCAGCCCTGGCCTAATGGAATGAGTGTGAGCATGTGTTAGCATAATAAAAGCGCAGGAAGGAAGAGAGAGGTAGGGGGAAATAAACAGACAGAAGCGACTTTGACAAAGAGGAACGGATTTAAACCGAGCAAACACGTTGATTGATAGCTCATGATTGGTCCCTCTTCTGCGGTGACACATCGGGACAGGACCAACTACCTTTCTTCCTTCGATAGGGGTTTAGCCTTTTCTCATCTTCGCC
>NC_137927.1:23898315-23925815 GCF_963457725.1 Sprattus sprattus
AGCTGCAGACAATCACACACTATTGAGCCGTCCGGAATAGCAGAGAGGATGGGGCCGTGCAGCAGTTTCTCGTCATGGATCGGGTCTATTTTCTCCACTAAATCATGTATTGGCTTCTGTCAGATTACTCATTGATTAACTAACTTTGGGCAGATGACTCCATCAAAATTAGCTGACATAAATGTGAGCCAAAGCAAAAGCAACCAAAAAAAAAATGATTGCACCGAAGCGCTGAAGGCCATTGGCCGATGCCGATCGTTTTTGCGGCAAGTTAAGTAACGGTTGAGGGGTGTCTGAGAGCACCTCCTAACACTGAAAATCTGCTTGTTTAGGTGGGGACAGCATTATCTGACGTGGCCTGTCAGCACCGTGGCCAGTTTCCAGGTATCATTACCATATATGCATGGCAGTGAGTCTTGTCAAATTGGAAGAGGGAGCCATAGCTCACCTGAGAGTGCTGTGTGTGCCTTCTTAAGGTGTGTATTTTATGCTTTAAAAGGCCCGGGTGTGATCTGAGGCCCATTCCCCATGAGGTCAGCACTTTCTCCCCCCACTCCCCTGCGCTGGCGATGTGCTTTAAGGTGCCTGCTAATGCTAGGAGGAGACAGGATCTAATAGATTGATACACAGGTTTTGACATGCTATTTGAGCGTGCAGCCTCGGCGTAATTGGCCACGTCATCATGCATTAAATTAACAATATATAGAGAAGTGCCCAGAGACGAGTGTCTTCAGCGGATCCGTCAGACATCAGGACAAACTGTATGTGACGGCTCTCTCTGAGGGCCTAAGAGGAGAGGAGAGGAGGAAGGGAGGGCGGCAGAGGAGAGGAGAGGGGAGCGGAGGGGAGGGGAGGGGAGAGGGGGAAGTGGGGGCCTCTTCCAGCTAAGCGCCTTCTTAAAGTATTACTCCAGCTGATGGCTGTTTGGAGTCTCTCTAACTGTATCTCTTTCCACACCTCCTACATCTCTCCTGTTGTTCCCTCCTTTTTTGTTCCCGTTCTCTGTGCCATTCATCTATCCATCCATCCATCCAGAGGTCTTTTTTTTCCCAACATTGCTCCACAAGCACGTATTTTTTGGATGTCATTAAAATTTTATGTTATTGCAATCTCAAATGTGGCAAAAGGGGAAACAGTTATCGCAGCTAGATTTTGAGAAGAAAAAAGCTATCATAATTATCATTCCTTACGCCGAGAGAGACCAGACGTTACACTGAGGGCCGTCGGTTTCGAGGTGGAAAAAGTAGTGCAGTCAGAACACTCGCTGCATACATGTGGACGGAGCCCAGACCTGAGAGTGATTACACAGTAGGAATTGTGCATGCCGAGGCGCAAATGATTAAAAAATATCACCTCATGCTGCTTTTGGGTGCGAGGAGCCGTGTGTGTAATATGGAAACACTGACACCCCCTGATCCTGATCTTTAAATTACCTCCAAAAAGAGGAGTGACCTTTACACAGAAGTTATATAAAGGTTCAATTTAAACAGGCTCTCCAGTTTGCTGATTTATTAACAAGGAAGCTGAAGTGGAGCGTTCTTTACTGCCAGTCATTCCACCTCAGGACTTCAGAAGGCCAGGCTCACTTGAGGGCTTTAATATTGCCGTATTATTATTATTTTATTTCACTTTTTTAATACTGATCCCCAAAGTCTGACTTAACCGTACGTGCCTCAAAGGACATTTGTAAAAGGAAAATACACACACACACACACACACACACACACATATATATATATATATATATGTATGCGGTATATTGAAAAGTCATCATGGAGGACTCTCATCTATGGTTTCTCACCCGCAGCGCTAGGTTTTCTTTGGCTGCTGCTGTCACTTCTGCCCCCCCCCCCCCCCCGCCCCTCTCTTCCCCTCCTTGTAACTCACTCCATCTCCTGCCTCTTGATACACCCACACTCCACCCGCCCTGTTCACACAACACCGTTATAGATCCAGTCAAAGGCCCCAGGTTTGTTTTCCTTTTGGAGCGGGGAAGTATCCATTGAAAACACAAGCTGTGTTTGGGGGAGGAAGCTGGCGAGACAACAGAGGCTGCTTTATAGTGCGCTACACAATGAGGAGAGGATCACAATGGCGTCACGCCGAGACACTGCCACACCACGCAGGATTACAGCAAATGAGACTTAAAGACTCAGCCATCAAAGGACAGGGGAGAGGGGGATTTTCAGAAATTAGAACAAGTATCATCTCCTTCCAAAAAATGCAAATAAAAAAATAGAAAAACCGTGAACATTAGTGGGTGATAGTTGCTCATGTTTAAGGACATAATCCTTAGGGCAGACAAATGCTCTACCTGCGCCATGACAAAGAGTGGGAAATAAAGGATTTTTACCCAAAAAAAAAAGACCAAGCATGACTAACATTTTACACCCTCTCACACAATGTGGGTTGAGGACTCAGCGGTGTACTTCCCTTCAGTCGTGCCACTATTAAAACACCTAGGAGCCAGTAAAGCTCCTCAATTTCTGGTGGATCAGCACTACCCCGACTACCGCATCTCTGGCCTCGACTGTCACACGTAAGCACCTAGCCCCAGCGTGCAATGGGATTTCACACGCAGGATATGTGCTTGCTTGCTGTTTACTTATGAGTGTTATGTTTGCTGGGGGTTATCGGTCAGCATCGCTGGAAGGGTGGAGAAGGGGAGGACGAGGGCGAGTGTGTAGGCAGGCAGGCCATGCTCTGCTGGCTGGTCCCCCCTCGTGTGACAGGGTGTGCCACAGCTGCTAATAAGGGTATTCATCACAGCGGCCGGGGCCATGACAAGAGCGCCGACGCCACGCAATTGTCCCTCAAATATGAACTTATCATTTAATTACGCTCCGGGGGGGACTTGATTGCCTTGTCAAGATGCAGGTTAGTTAAGAGGAGAGATCTCCTCTCCTCTCCTCTCCCTTCCTCCCCGGACCTTGAGCCTCACCATGACAACAGCTCATCTCATCAAGAGATCAGCTGCCCTCGCGATTTCCACCAAATGAGATTGAATTCCATCTCTCTGATTTCTGCCCTCTGCTCAGGGGGAAAGGCAGGATTCCTTTTTGTCTTATGGTTTTATGGATATAGATGTGTGCGTAGGTAAATGGTGCTTTTAGTGCTAGAACACAATGTTATGGCACTTTCTTGCTAAAGTTAAAATGTGCAACAAGAGTGGCAACAGCTCATAAAAGCCATAGCTCTGAATGTGTGACAACATCTCAATATTCAAATTAAATTTGATAAAGCCCTCTCTCGCCTGCCATTTCTGCCAGCTCTCCACAACCAACGCTCAGGTAATAAAATCTTTCTCAGTATTAGGAGGGATTTTGGCATTTCTTGTGGCATTTTTTTTCCTTCCTTGTGCTACAGTTTATAGCCCTCCGGGGGAAACCGAGCTCGACCAATAAAAGTTCCACTGGCATGAGCTGAAGTCTTTCAAATGAAGACATATGTCATGGGGCGAGAGAGTGAGTGAGGCCGAGCGAGGGGAAAGAGCACCTAGTGGAGAACTCTGCAGATACCCTTTTAAGGGAAGGCTCCATAAATTTCCTCCTCTCAGACGTGATACAATTGAAATTGGGGTGCCTAAAGTTTTGGGCATTTCTTTCCCAGATGATTGGAATGAATATGGGGTAGTTAAAGTTTAATATCCTATTATGTGTGTCTGTCTTACTCCTGCGGGCCATTAGGGAGCCCGTTGCTTTGCACCCAGCTGGCAGTAGCCTAACTTTCAGGCCAACTCGATAGGGTGTGTGTGTGTGTGTGTGTGCGTCTGTGTGTGTGTGCGTCTGTGTGTGTGTGTGTATATGTGTGTGTGTGGTGTGTGTGTGTGAGTGTGTGTGTGTGTGTGGGTGTGTGTGGTGTGTGTGTGTGTGTGTGTGGGTGTGTGAGTGTGTGTGTGCGTGTGTGTTTGAGCGTGTGTTTGTGTGTGCGTGTGTGTGTTTGATTGCTGTTGTGGTTGTATTTCTTTGGTTGCCTTGTCTCTAGTGTTCAATTTGTTGCGGTTTTGACTGGAAAGGGCTGCCTGCTCAGTTTCGCGAGCCAGAGTCACACTGAGAAAAGGTTATGATGAGTCATCAAAAAGAGCCTCATTACCTGACATAAGTGTTCCCTTCTACTCTTCTGTGCTCCTTTTGATACCACTGCACACAGAAGCCAAAGGAGTAGCGAGCATTACATGCTTTTTGTGTCCATCTTACACACAGATAGCAACTATGCTGTCACTTCATTACCGATTAGCATAATACAGCAATGGCTTTTAGGATTGCCCTGTAAATATAACGAATTGGTATCACACCAAAAGATTGCATTTGTGATAAGCGAAGGGTTTCTTTTCGGCGTACGCACTGTATTAGCATTCTTAGCAGGATGTGTTAAAGTCGTATCGGTTACTTTTCCAATAAATAATGAATAGCGAAAGCTGCCACTACCAAAATGTGACAAGACATATTTGACAGGTTTGGCCATGCGGTCATGAAAAAATTATTGACTTGGGTCAAGTGATGATACTGATACCTGGGCAACAGCAGTTTGGCAGCTTGAGCAGCAGCGGTGCCTCAGCCATGAGCGTGTTCCCACCAGCAGCTCGAGCAGCAGCGTCTCAGCCATGATGATGTTCCCACCAGTAGCGCCGTGTACTCACCTCGGGCTCATTTTCATGGTACTAAAACGGCGTTGACGCCACACTGAAATCGTTGTGTTCGTCGCCCATCTGTGCCAAATCCCGAAATGACAAGCATGCAAACCTGCGTAATCAAAGTGTAATTGATTAAACTAATTGCCAAGACATAATTGGATCCGACTCAATTAAAAAGCTTGAGTAATTGAAATGAATTACAAATGACGCATTTATTACCGCTTCATAAAAGAAATAAATAAATAAATAAATAAACATACCCTATTCTCACTCACAGACACTCAAACACACACACACACACACACACACACACACACACACACACACACACACACACACACACACACACAAACACACAGTTCACACACACATACACATACACACGCACACTCAGTGAGGGAGTGTTCAATAGTGGATTGGGCTTTGTCTATTCCATACCAGGATCTCTGATACACCTGCAGTGCTAAATCACTAGCGCCTCGCTAGATAGCGCATGGCTGGAAATGCTTTGTGCTGTTTTTGCAATTCCTCAATGTGGATTTATATCTTTTGCTTTGGGAAAGGCTGTAATATTTCATTTCTTATGGCATGGAGTGCCACCTCCGTACAGTATGCGTGCAGGAATGAGTGTTGCTCAAGGGGGGGTGTCGGGAGTGTTGGCGGGGTTGAAGAGGGGGAGTTGAAATACAGTATCAGCATATATTGTAATTTCATTTTGATAAGGCCATGCTTAACCCGAGGAAGCCTCATCCAGAGAGAGGAGCACTGCTTTTATTTATTTTACATATTCCCAGCTTCTGGGATGCTCTGGAACCATCATTAGTGCTTGCCTACGACAGGGGGATATCTTCAAATTAGACCAGGTGCACAAACCCTCCTGCTCCCACAATGCACCACAAGCCTTGATAACACAACACAAACCTCTTTGCAAGCTATTTCCTGAAGCGCAGCATGTTTGTGTGTGTGCGTGGGCGTGTGTGTTTGTGTAGGCATAAGAGTGAGTGAGTGTGTGTGTGTGTGTGTGTGTGTGTGTGTGTGTGTGTGTTCACTCAGTTGAGAGAGAGTGTGTGTAAGAGTGTGTGTATTTTATTCTCCAGCCTTGTCAGAATTTCCTTTCAAACCCGTCTGATCGGGTCGAGTCTCATCACGCTGTCACCCCGACTCGCTTTTCATTAGTCTGTCTTTCTCTCTCTCTCCCTCCCTCCCTCACTCCTTCTCTCTCTCTCCCTCTCTCTCTCTCTCCCTCCCTCACCCTCTCCCTCTCTCCATTCGCCTAGCCAAGCAGAAGAACTCAAACACATGCGCAAATTAAATCGACATCCAAACTCACTCCCATATACAAAGCAATTTAAATGATATTCATTAGAGCGATGACAAGTCCTGATGAGCCTTTCAGGAGGAGAGCACTCCTTCAGCATTTTCGCAGACTCTGTTTCATGCCCACTGAGGCGTGACGGCCGTCGCTGTACCTTCGCTTAAAATATAGAGGGAGGGAAGGAGGGAGGGAGGAGGAGGAGGAGGAGGAGGAGGAGAGAGAATACCCACAATGCACTGAGGAAAGGCTCTTCCTTAGCACCCCCGCACACCTCCCCAAGCCTGCGACACCACCTTACCTTCTGTCCCCCTTTTCTGTCTTTCTTTCTGTCTTTCTTTCTTTCTCTCTCTCCTTCGTCCAGATGACTGACTGGCTGACCTTCTTTGTCATGGATTACAAACCTGACCCCATTCCAAAGGTGAATTTCCTTGCCATTACTTTCCCCCTGATTGGGCTATTTTTTTCCGTGTCTTTCAAAGCGAGGCATTTTTTTTTTTGTATTATTTTTCTATTTATGTCCATGGCAATTAACTGCTGTCAGTTGTTCTCAATATATGAAAACGCCAAGATCTTTTCTCCTTTTTTCTCCCCCCCCCCCCCCCCCCCCCCTTTCCCCCTTCATCCGGACACGAGACAATTAATTTGGGCTTTCCTCTCAGCCCTTAATTAACCCCTTCAGGACTGAAATTATGTCTAATGTCGGTGATTGAGGCCAAGCCTGAAATTACCCCGCATCGCCCGACTGCTGCGCAAGAGAGATGGGAGATTACTGCTGTCCTATTGTTTAGGGTACAGCCATTCATTAGCTTGCTTTCCCATAATTCATTAGCGGGAGGGGAAAGAAGGGACCGGCCTATAATATCATGAATACATCCCGTATGCCTCATGTTCATTCCACTCTACACACACACCAAGCTTCCCCAGGTTTCCCCCCTTTGTTTGTCTCCAGTTCGCTAGACGTTGAGTCGTGGAGGGTAGATGTTGTAATCAATTTGTGCGTCCAGACGTGGTTCTGGACGCGTTTGTTAATTAACGGGCTTGTGGGTGGAGATAATTTAAGCACGATAATGAGCTTGACGAGGGGGCCGGTGAGTGGGGTGTCATCGGCGGAGCTCGGCGTCGGGTGAGCGACTCGTCCGAGACATGAGAGCCACCCCTCCCCGCTTGTCCTCCGAGTCATGCTTCAGTCACCTGCTCAGATTGACTGGCGGGAGAACGGGCGCACCTCTACACCCAACAGGGTTCTTATGAAGGAAGCCTACACACATATAGTTTATGCAGTTGGATACAGGCATCAGTAAATGAGCAGCAACATATGTATAGTAGCTGCATCTGGACAGCGCCATGAGGTCATGTGCAGAAACTTTGAGAGAGAACCGTGTACTGTGCAAAATGTCTGACACTTTGATTCGTACATTGAAGACAGCTGAAACATTCGACACCATTAAATAGCTTCCAACATCTGAAATGACTTCTAACAGCTTCAGATGATTGTTTGTAATAAAATAGTAGTACTGGTAATAATGAAAATAACAATCATAATTATAATATATTGTACATATACACAGACCTTTCAACACTTCACAGGATGCTGCAGGGCTAGTTCAGCTCTATTTGACCTTTGACTGTTTCATCCATAAGCCAATTGATTTTATTTCAAAATTCCATCCAAAAACATGTCGATTATAATCATGTGCTCATCACCCCATGATCATGGCCTTCATCAACAGCAGTATTGTCATTAAATTATAGTTCTATTTTACTGTTTTACTTTTCATTACTATATTGACACAAAATGTCATACTATTTTTGCCCTACAGCTACAGTAAAACACCTCAGCTGGAATGATCCGCCCCATAATGGAGCTTAAAGCATGTAGCCTATGGTAATGAAGAGTGTGGTGTTGTGTTGTGCCCTTTGTTCATTAAGTGCATGCCTGTATCAATGACGACGCAGCACATGTACACACCCAGAGGGCACATCTCAATCCGAGCCATTAAAAGGACAACATGAGACCTCACAACTGGCGAGGTCATGCCGGTGACCTCATAATACTGTTTTTCTATTAGTGAATGGGAATGGGGGCGGGTAGGGGGGGATGTATGTGTGTGCCTGGAGATGGTGTTAGCATGATATGTGTTCATGCAGTCCTGGGAAGCCCCTCCTGGAGCGAGGGGTGGAGATGGACATCAGTTGATTGGTGTTTTTTTTGGGAGGGGTATTAGTTTAAATGGTGCTAAGCACTTTCTCTTATCGCCTCGCTTTCGCTGGTCGACCCCTGACCCTGCTGAGAGGTCCCGTCAAAGGTGACGACGCCACAGGGCCAGAGTTCTTTCTCACCCTCGTTCCCTCTCTTTCTTTATTTCTTCCTTCCTTTCTCTCTCTCTCTCAGCGTTAAATTGAAGAGAGTGTGGGACTAAAGCTGTGGATCTCTCTCCACTGGAAGGCAATTGCCCTCTCCCAGATCCAGTGATAAATCGGTTCCTCCAGTGCTTTAAAAGCGAGCTCGTAAAATAGACCCTCTTCAAAATTAGTCACTAAGTTCCTGCCGAGGAAGGTGTTATTTTTTGTTTTAGATCGAGGTGAAGGGCTTGAGTGTTTTGTGCCGGGGGGTGGGGGTTGGGCGGTCTGTCACACATTATTTACAGAAAAACATTAACATTACTAAAACTATTGAAAAGCAACAAATGCTTGAGAGAGATAAAAAAATAAATAGGAAATGACTTGTCAATAGACTGTGACATGAAAGTGCTCCTTTGGTGTGCGCGCATAATGCAGCAGACAGCTGTACAACAGCAAACACACCTAAAAACAAACACGGTGCTTAACATACACCGCTCAGAATATGACTCAGCATGGGTCCCTTCTCAATGCGCTGTTTATGTAAACCCAGCGCGGGCCTACGTGAGGCCCCAGACAACATCGCACCTTTATCTGATGAGAGCCGGGAGAAACCTGAGCCAAGAATAACAGGCTGCACACACATTTCAGTATTGTTTCTATAGATCAGAGCCAGATACGATCAAACCTCAACAGCAGGCATGATATTCCATCTGTATGCAGACACAGTTCAATTTCGGCCACAAATTGATTCTCAGTGCACCAAGTCCAGTGCTCCTTAACTCCTTTTTTTTTCTCCTCAGGGCGTGTGGGGGGGGGGGGGGGCATTGGGGTCTGGGTTAAGAAGGACAAGCCCTTGTCATAATGGAGTGGGTATTGACTACAGCTGCAGGGGAGGGGGCTCAGAAAGGGCTAGTGTGACTGTGACTGTGAGTGTCATGGTGCGTGTGTGTGTGTGTGTGTGTGTGTGAGTGCCGTTGTGGCCTGCAGCCGTGGTCGACCCTGGAGTGCAGGGTTGGAGGTCAGGGGTGAATGGCGGGGCAGAGGGCCATGTTGGGGCCATGTTTGCTTAACTCCGCTGGACAAGCGAGAGGGACAAGAAAAGCCACCACAACCCCCCAACCCCCGCACTGCGCTGACAACCGGAGAGGTCAGAGAGCTATGAGATGGTTGATAGGCCGGGGCCTCGTCACACTACACATACAAACACACACACACACACACATACGCTTTGTCCTGAGATGAACACTTAATACACATGCATCCAAATCCACATGCATCCTAGCTCACAAAATCCCATGGGAACAAACACAGAATGGCCGAGGCACATTCCACATGTCAATGCAACACTTACACCATAAGAGTTGACATGGGATACAGTATTATTTAACATACTACACTATTCGTATTTATTTACACTTTGAATAGAGATGGAATTCTTACAGCTCTTACGGAAACTCTTCTGGCCAAGTGGACTATCTTTGGTTTGTTCATGTATTTTACCACCTTTGCCAAAAAGCTAAAGGTTATTTCTTCAAACCCCCATCCACCACACTGTCAGGGTGTGTGTCAGGCTCCTGTGTACGTGGAGGTGTGACGGTGGGACATAAAAGCACGCGAAATGCATAATTTCAGACTCTCTCATGGGTCTCTCTTCAGCCATGCTTCAAAGTGATGCCGAAATGCTAGCGTTATGAAGGGAAATTAAAATAGATTAATGGATAAATAAAGCCTTTGTGCATACACACAGCCACTCAACATTAAAGACACTGCATGTTACATGCATGCAAAACACACTGTGGAGCGCAGTGGAAGGGAACTCTGACATGTGCCCCATTGCATGTGTGTATGTGCATATGGGTGTGAATATATGTGTATGTGTGCCGATGTGTGTGTGTGTGTGTGTGTGTGTGTGTGTGTGTGTGTGTGTGTCTGTGTGTGTGTGTGTGTGTGTGTGTGTGTGCCGATGTGTGTGTGTGTGTGTGTGTGTGTGTGTGTGTGTGTGTGTGTGTGTGTGTGTGTGTGTGTGTGTGTGTGTGTGTGTGTGTGTGTGTGTGTTCATCTGTCCTTTCATGTGTATACAAAGCTGTGAGGTATGGGAGTGTGTGTTCAGATGAAAAAAAACCTTATTACCTCATGTGCAGTGTGGTATCAGGGGTGAGTGGTGATTTCCATTTGTAATGCTGCACTGCGCTGCGGAGCGCCATCATGCTCTTTGTCACAGCGCAGTACTAATGACAGCGTCCCATTCAAGCCACCCCACCGCACCCCACTGCCACGAGAGGCGACGCATGATGGAGAAATATCAACACCACACACATGTCATCTCTCTCTTCCTCTCCATCCCTCTCCCTCACACACACACACACACACACACACACACACACACACACAGACACACACATATACACACACACATTCACACACACACACACACACACACACACACACACACAAACATACCAAATACTCATATTGCATCCTTAGCGTGTCATACAACATGCATATACACAAACACAAATACAAGCATGAACCACAAGGCCACACAAGTGAATGCACACTTACACATGTCACACATCAAGGTCATGTCCACAGCACCTCTTCATATATGGATCCGCAAACATGCACACAAATGCACACACTCTAAAAAACACACAGACACGTACATGCACCCATCCATACACGCCATGCGTCGGCGTCACCTCCTTGAACCATCAGACACACTCTTGCACGTAAGGACACAAATATAGATACAATATTTGAAAATGTGCATGTGCGTGTGTTTGCTGCGTGTGTGGCTGCCGCGTGATGACGTTTGGTGGTTAAGAGGTGCGTGTTTGGTAGCTTCCTGGAGAAATTACCCCCATGCTCTCCTCAGCCGGAGCACATAGTTCCCTAAGCTGCGTGGCATATTGATTTCTTGTTGTGAGGAGCGCTGTTCAAGCCCCATTTAAGATTTCCATCCCGCGTATAGCCCTGAGTACACCGCGGCCCCGTAAATTAGGGAAATTGCACATTCATCACGCGCGTTATTTTAAGATACTTTGGGAACTTGACGGGCAGAAGATCTACGGTGCTGCATTACAAAGCTCCTCCCCCCCCCCCCCCCCCCCCCCCCCATCTCTTTCGCCTGTCTTCCCTCCCTCCCTATCTCTCCCCGCACTCTCGTCCGGGGTAACGCCGGGGTCATTGGGACACGCCCGTGATTTAGACGTGTGCCAGTATTTTTCACATTAGTATTTTTTTTCCCCTTCCTCCTTAGCCTTGTGATTGAGTGAAATTTACAGGTCTCCTTAAATTAGCATGTCTAATGGGAGTGCCTCCAAGGTGAGGGTGTAGGGCGGCTGGGGTGAATTATGCCGCATGTAAATAACAAAGGTTGCTGAAGTCCTGCGAAGCCCATGGGCATTGACAGACAATGTAAAACATAAGGGTCGGCCATCCAGCCAATCAATCAGGGCCCCATTGTTGGGAGTCCGGCGTAGAGGTGATGCAATTTGGTTTCTTTCTTGTGCTACAGGCACAGTTTGGAGGGTGCTTATTGTCATATGATGATATGCTTAGGAGATGATACTGGACCATTGGATCATTGTGCGTGTGTGTGTGTGTTTGTGTGTTTGTGTGTGTGTGTGTGAGTACCACAGTGGATGTGTATGCATTGTACAACTGTGTGTGTGTGTGTGTGAGTGTGTGTTTTGTGGTGGATTGGGGGTGGGGGTTCCGGTGTGGATGTGATGCAGAGGCATTACACTGATAAAGCCATCTGAAGCTGCTTTACACCTTGCTGCATAAAGCATCGGCTTAAAGTGGAGGTGCAGGGAGGCTTTTTCAGCGCGCTTAGCAAAGATGCTGATCCATACACTGTATCAGGTTATAAAAATCAGCACTCATTTCTGCACGGCGTCTTGCATTGAAAAGACACACCAACACACCATTAAGTACTACTGCAGTGTGCATTCAGGGACAAGATATCTTTGTCCTCTGTGTTTAGTCTAGCTTGTGTGTGTGTGTGTGTGTGTGTGTGTGTGTGTGTGTGTGTGTGTGTGTGTGTGTATTTGTGTGCACGCATGAATTTCTGTGGTGTGGGTGGCTGATGGAAAATGACAATGGAAACGGTTTACTGTTCTGACAGGAGATGGGGATGGCTCTACCAGTGAGAAGAGACAAAGACCCTCTCCTCCATTTTTAGTGGTCCATACACAACACCGCCATAAACAACATCTAACTTTTAAAAAATGCTCCCCAATAACCCCCCATTGTCATGTATTCACACTTTACTGAACTGAGCAATTCTACCTAACCTGTATGCATGTGTGTTTGCAGGCTGTGTGTTTGACTGCATGTGTGTGTGTGTGTGTGTGAGCTTGTCTTGATAGCTACACATTGTCTCCTTGCACACTTGTTTTGAACCTTAATAAGCCAGACTGACTGGGCCGTGCAGGGCTGTGTGTGAGAAGAGAAAATGGCTTTCTTACACTTCAATTTCACGCATATTTTCTTTGCGACTAATGAGAGCCTTAAATACAGCGCCAGACTTCAGGCAGTGCCGTGAAGGCTGACATTTTCACACACAGCCGCACCTTGTCACCACGGATGAAGTCCCCTCTACCTGGTTGGTGACGTGTGTGTATGTGTGTGTGTGTGTGTGTGTGTGCATGTGTGCGCGTGCACGTTAGTGTGTGTTTATGTGTTGTTTTTTTTGTGACAGAACTGACGAGAAACATATTCAGCACCTAAACCCTCACTTTCCTTTTGAATGAAAGAGCCCTTAAAAATTCCCCATCTACTGGCCCTCACACTGCACACACACAGTCAACATCAGGCGCCACTTGAATACATATCCTCCTTTCCTTCCTTCATCTAATTGTTGATCTGTGTAAAACAGAACTTCAAAGTCACCATCCTCTGAATGCAGCATTGTTGTCAGCCTCCATGAAGCCCAAACAAATCTATCCCCATGAAATGGAAGTCTGGGATAATTACAGTGCTGAGAGTAAAATGCTGAAAATGAGACAGTTAATGCCAGGGTTTATGCAATTATCTGCTACATCTAGACTTGCCAGTGGAGGGAGGAGGGTGAGGGTGAGGTGGGGTGGGTTGGGTGGGTGGGCACAAATCAACTCGCAGGCTCTGATGCAGCCCCAGTGGATCCATACTGTGCCACGTGCCGAATGGCTTTGTTTCATGGGAAGAGGTGACACGGTGAGTACGGTTTAAGCCCACTGCAGCACACACTAGCCTCCGGAAGAGCTAGCTTCTAATGTGTCGCACTTTGGCTGGGTTTCGCTGTGTGATGCGTAGGCATCGAGCATTAGAGAGTGTAATATGAACTAATCGAGGCAATCTACAGGCAGAAAAAAAAACTACGCCACCTCTGCTTCACTTGAACTCCTCCCTCTGCCCCAAGTTGTTCCACACAATTTCTGCAGCAGAGGTTTTATCTTTGACACAGTTCTCTAATTTGATGGGATGATGCTGATGTTACCATACCGTTAGCCAAGGGCTATATCCAAATATTCCAAAGTATAAAGTGGATCACAAGCTAGCATGCTCTCATTTCTCCTGTCCTCTGTCCAGGTCATGGTCTAAACTATCTCTCTCAAGCTAAGCACTGCTTCGGACAGAATTGTGAGACAAAACACACAGTTATTGCAAAAAAGAACAGTTTCATTTTTAATGCTGCAGTAGAAAAAAGGTTATATGAAGTCATATAATGGGTGCTTCATTGTCAACAACAACAAAAACAATGGCACAGAATGCATAACAGTGTCTGTGCTGTTTACATGCCAATATTTTACACATAGGATTCCCATTCACTGGCAGCTGTCAGTTACTTCAGCAAATTAACTGCCAAAAAATGTAGCAGAGCTGTCAATTGGAGTGTAGGGTAACCATGGTTACCTTTTATACCCCCACCCCGGCCTCCCAAAAGATAAAGCTGCAGTGTGGAATTATGGGAGAGTAATTAGATGGAAAAAGTTACCAATCAAAAAGGCATTCTACAATATGAAACGACAACCAAGACTGCTTATAAATAAGAGGTTACATTGTGGAATTCCCTCCTTGCTTTATAAAGTAACATCTTTTTGTACAACCTTTCTTTTGTAATGTTCAAGAAATGTTGGAGCAAGTACTGTCTTGCACAAGAGGTTTAACCCTTTGAGCACGAAGTGGAAATAAAAGAGTTTCTTCTGTCTTCTTCACTCAGGTTCATGTTCATATCATCTGATTAAATAACATATTTATAAAACTATTGTGCAAAACAATTTCATTAATGTCTTCATATATTGTGCACCAGTAGATAGTCATACTCCTCTTAAATTAAAAAATATAAAAATGATGCATAATTTAGACAGAAATTAGTTTATAGTTTTTATGTACAATTTTTACACAGACCTGAATTTATAAAGGCCCCTGATTTTAATGAACTAAAATGCTGCAATTTGGACAATTTTCTTCATACACAGTTTGGAGCTAATATTTATGCTAGATAAGATAAATTTGGTAAATAATTTGGCTTGTCCCAAATTCACATAATCTTATCCTATTCCAAATCCTGTCTCTTAACCTCTTCATTTTTGGATTTGAAATGTTGAAGTGCTAGGGCGTACTCAGAGGGTTAAAGTTCATCTGCTGCACCAGCACACATAGATCACGTAAAATAAAGAAGACAAAAGAGAAAATAAACATACAAGTAAACGACAGAAATGAAGAAGGAGAAACAGAAAAGTGCACCAGATTTAGTTCTCGAATATTCAACTAAACTGTTTCAGCAATGCATGCAGCTTCCTGCATCTCAGGGATGCGACAGAAAAAGAACTGAAACCAATTTACACAACTTTCAAATACATACCACTTCATTTTTAAAAGTTATTTTTTTAAACCTTCATATTTTAACCAGTGACAACAGCACCTCTTAACTCAAGACTGCACATTTAAAAAAATTATCCTTTCTTTTTTTCAATTTTTTTTTTGTCTCTTTTTGTAAAAACGAGAGAATTAAAAACAAAAACAAAATTAAAGTCTCTGGGTCAGAGGATTTTTTTTCTCGGGAGGGGAATTCAAAATCATGTGCTGGAACTAAACAGTAGTTTTATGGCATCAATGTGCAGTTTGTTTTTCATATTAATTTTCAGGTCCTTTTTAAGACATAACTGTCAAAAGGCAAGAGAGTAAGAGAGAAAGAGAGAGAACAAGAAGAGAGAGAGAAACGATAGAGATAGAGAACAAGTTCAGTCTGTCCAACAACAGTGCTACTGTTTATCCAGTTCAGTCACATACAGGAGGTGGTCCTCTGGAGATTTCCCATGGGTCTTACTCAGGTGGAGCTTTACTGCGTGCTTGCTGGCAAAAGTCCGATTGCACAGTTTGCACTGGTATGTGGGACCACTGGAATCGTCCTCAGGGGATTGGGCGGGAGAGTGCACAAGGGGATTGGAGAGGGATTGTGTGAGGGCGTGGGCCTGGGCCGACAACAGTTTTTCAGAGAGACCCTTGGTGTGGTGCGAGATGTGGCTAGCAAACTGTTCACCAGTGAGTTTGGCCAGGTCCCTGAGCCTGAAGCCCAGGTGCGACTCAAGATGGCTGACGTACGCGGACGGGGTGCGGATCTGCGAGGCGCAGTCGCTGCAGAAGAACACGGGGTGCCCCGAGTCCAGGTTCTTCAAGAACTTGGTGCCGCCGGTCCTCCGGAGCTGGTATTTGACATTGGCGAGCCAGTGGCTGATGGTCGTCATGGAGAGCCCGGTGAAACGGGAGATGTGCATGCGCTCTTGGGGGCTGAGGTCTGACATGATGAACTTGCCGTCACCCGTTTGCCGGAGGCTGGAGGCAAACTGGGCCTGCAGGATGAGCAGGTGCTGGGGGTTCCAGTTGGACTGCCTGCCCTTGCGTTTCTGGATTGGGGATATCTCCTCAGGCCCCTCATCTGGGGTTGCTCCCTCAATATCAGAGCGCTCCGACAGGCTGGTGGGGGTGGACGACTTGGAATGGTGTCCCTCCGTCAGGTTGCGAAGCATGTCGGAGATGTCAGACAGGGCGTTCTCACGCAGCGGGGAGTTGGACATAAAAGAGGCCACAGCCGAAGACGCCTTGGTCATTGTCACAGTGGAGGAGGGAGAGATTGATGAGGGTGTGGAGGTGGTAGACGACAGGGCTGCTGATCCCAACGAGCTGCTCTTGTCACTCTTGCCTTTGGTCAGATCGATAGGCTGGTCGTTATTCACGTGGTAGAAGTAGCGGTCCAAGTGCTCGTTGGATTTTTTGGTCTGTGCCGGGGTGGAGGCTGCCACAGCTGCCTTATCGGCCAAGCTGTTGCTCATTTTAAAAAGCATGCTCATAGGGTCCAGGGAGGGCAGGGCTGGTTTGGCTGCTTTGCCAAGATGGACATTCATGACGGACTGAAGCGCACTTAGCGGGTTGACAAATGGTTGTTCAGGAGGATGCTCTGTAATGATAGCTGTGCTGCTGCACAATGAAGAGACGGGACTTTTCACCGTGCGGTCCGTTCCATTCTCCATGGGCTCTTTGCTGTGGGCCTCACCGTTTGTCTCCTTGTGATTGGCTCCACCTCCAGTGCTCTCGGGGGTTTTGGCTCCTCGCCTTTCTTTGGGGGAGTCCCCCTTGGCTGAGTCTCCAGCTTCACTGCTGCAGGGTGAAGGGGTGGTTCTTCTGAGGGGCGACACTCTCGCTGCGGGCTCCCTCATTTTCTCCTCCACCTTGGCCACCTTCTCAGTGACTTTCTTCACTAGCTCCTCCATGGCATGGAAATTGTTCTTGGGGAGGGGTGAGGTTTGGCTGCATGGAGGAGAGATCAGAGGTTGGTTCTTCAGTGTGGACATGATATCGTTTCCAGAGAACATGTACTTCAGAGGTGAGCTCTTGCCAGAATTGCCCAGGGAGAGCTTCATCATATTGGGCAGTTGATAGGCAGCGTGAATACTAGGGTATCCTCCCCAGGTTGGAGCGCCATTCTGTGCTTTGTTGATGGCAGATGTCACAGTGTTCTCAAGTGACTTGAGGATGTCAAACCCTCCCTTGGGGCTTTCCTCCAGGTCCTCCTCGGTCAAGTATGAATATTTAGAGTTGACATCGAACTTCTCGTCCACCTCATCCTCACCATTCTTCTTCTCTCTGCTGTTTGAGCTGCTAGTGGTTTCCTTGGTGCACTCCTCCTCTTTCTCTTCCTTTTTGATCTCCATGGCCAGCACTGGGGAGATGCTGGCCGGAGGAGGTGGCGGTGGTGGAGGTGGTGGGGAGAATGTCGTGGCAGCCAGTGGCACAGACTGCACCTTCTCCTCTCCAGAGGACAAGATAGTAGGTACAGGAGTTGGGGGAGAATCCATGATCGGTTTGCCCTTCTTGATGGCCGAGTTGGTGACCTTAATGAAGTGTCCGGTCACCATCATGTGGGCTGTCAGCTCCTGCAGCGTGTCATGGGAGCTTCCGCACTCCATGCATTTCAGGATCTGGGATTTCCTGGACTCAAACTGCCATGCGTAACTGGCTCCATTCTGGTGCCCATAGCGGTTATTGGGTGTGATGTAAGGATTGCAGCCCTTCTGCATGAGATCGTTGGAGTCTGTCAGATGGGACTTGGGGGTTCCTCCATTGGAATCTGGAGAGCTAGGAAGGTCCAGCTCGATGGGGGCTCTCTTGCGAGCTGAGGAAATAATCTTGGCAGCCACTGGGGTCACAGGCTCTTTGAGAGGCACTTTCTGGTAGTGTTTAGTCTTGATCATGTGGACACTCAAGTCTTGGAGGGACTCGAAAGAGTGACCACAGTACATGCACTTTAGAACCTTCTGGGCATCTTCCTTGCCTTCCATCTCTAAGAGCGAGCGCTTGCGGGGTTTGGACCAGCGTTTGGTCCCCTCACTATCTGTTTCATGGTTATCATCGCGGTAGTGGCCAGTCTCATTCATGTGTACTGTCAGCCCGACCAGTGTGTCGTATGCAGCACTGCAGTCCTTACAGCGGAACTTGCTGGCACCTGTGAAGATAGAGCCATAGAGCTTGGTGCTCTGGCGGTAGAGCTGCACGGTGCTGAAGAGGTTCGGCTCGGCGGCCGGGTGTATTAGGCGGTTCTGGTTCTGGGAGACCTGCTGTAGGGTCTTAGCCACTGCCGACTGGTGCCAGTCATATCCATTACTCCCACAGCTGCTGCTGCTACTGCTGCTGCTGCTGCTGCTGTGAGTGCGAACAGGCTTTTCTGCTGCTGGAGGCTGCTGCTGTGTGGCTGTGAGGTTCAGGTTCAGGGAGGACCAGTAGGAGCTGGTGAGGAAGCTGTTGTAGATGGCCTTCATCTGCTCCAGGCTGTTTGGGCCAGACACTGTGGCCTCCTCTGCACCCAGGGTGACAGCAGCTGCTGCTGTTGCCATCATCATGGTGGAAGTCGGTGACATGGTGGGGAGGGGCTCCTTGGCCAAGCCGTCGTCCTCATTTTTGATCGAGGAGCTCTCAAAGTCGGACATGCGATCGCTCGACTCACTAAGGTGTGACTCACTGTCCATTTCATGGCTGGAAAAGTCAGCGACAGGGGAGTCTTTAAGGGGGAAGTCCTTGTCCTGGCACACATAATTGACACCAGGCTCTTCTTCAATGGCGGAGTCCTCTCCATCCACATCTTCATCAAGAAGGTCAGCCTCCTTCAGATCATCAGGAACGTATGCTGTAGATAGATTGGGGTAAGGGAATAGGGGTGGACAAAGAAAGAGACAGAACAAAATTCATTATTACTTCATCCAATGACGAATATTCATAGCACATTCTAAATTCCTAAATTGCAAAGAAAAGCAAAATTGCTAGAAATTGCAAACCTTCACTATCTTCCTCCTCTCTGACAAATAAAACAATCAGTCAGACCATTTCATATCATAAACTGTTGCTGTAATTCCTTTTCAACTTCCCTATTGCATTACATTTCCAAATGGAATAAAGCCGTATTGCTCTGTGCCTTTGTTCTGTATCATGGTAAAGGAGACAGACAGTGAGAGAAAGACAAAAAGACCAAGGAAAGGAAGAAGATCAGGGGAGAGAAAGTGTCTGTGTGTGTGTGAGAGAAAGAGAGAGCAAGAGAGAGAGAGAGAGAGAGAGAGAGAGAGAGAGAATGTCTTCAAAACCAACTTGCCACCTTATTCTTCTCAAGGGGCAACAGCTTGAAATTAAAACTAAATTTGAAATTAATGAAGCACATTCTGGAGGTGGCATTCGTTTCTGAAGTAATAAATTACTTGTATCAACCTCCGAGACAGCAGTTCCTGTCTGTCAATTAATGTGTCTTGCGCTTCTTCTGCAGCCTACAATACATTTCCTCACAGAAACACTTACTATTTAAATTAAGCATGCATTCTCACTCATTACCCAGTGCCGGCCTGGCACCGCGTAAATAAAATGAATGCATGTACATCTCCAAAGGAAATAAAAGGCTCAAAAATATCCCAGAACAAAACACAATTGAGTCAATTACAGAGATTAGAAAGGCGAAAGTTATTATTTACTGGTTAGCCTGGAGAGCTTATTTTCAATTCACTGTATGTCTGTATCCACCCTCTTGTGGAAAAAAAGATTGAAGTGGAAGCAAGTAAAATAATAAAGGAAGCAAAAGTTCTTGCCATTTTTATTTCTGTAGGCGTACTGAGAGATAGAGTGGTAGAGAAAGAGAGAGAGAGAGAGAGAGAGAGAGTGTGAGAGAGAGAGAGAGCGTGAGAGAGAGAGAGGCTTAAATGTTGCTAATTCTTGGAATTCCATGGTGTAAGAGTTTATCACATATTGAGCAGGTATGTAAACCATGGGGGGAATGACAAAGAGAAGATTGCCTCTCAGCATTCATGTCAGCAGCTGCTGCTTTGAGTTCAGATGGCACTAACAGTATGCACCCAATACCTTTTATTTCTCAGAAGACCTCTATTCCAAAGATACTACTGGAAAGACAACAAAGCCTTTCAAATAAAACAATTCAGATAAATTACATTGGATTACACATTCAAAATGGCAGCTTTGCATAGCCAAGGAGAAATGTGTTTGTTTGTTTTTTTCTATCAGAAATTAAAATAATCATGAGGAATGTCCAGTTGTCAGGACACCAATGGTGTCTGTTGGTCTTGTCAAATAACACTCCAACATTACTGCAGAACTATCTGTCTGAGCGTAAATGTTTGTTTGTGTGTGTGTGTGGGGGGGGGGGTGTGTGTTGAAGTATGAGCTGTTTGTTGGAGGTGTACCAACTACACCAGGAGACGCACGGGGCTATGAAAAAAAGGGAAAAAAAGCTGTCATCATGAGGGTGCTCATTTTGTTGCCATTGGCGATGCAACACCCAGGGATAAGCACAGGGAGAGAGGGAAGCACCTTTGCCGTCATGCCTCTGCGGTGTGTGTGTGTGTGTGTGTGTGTGTGTGTGTGTGTGTGTGTGTGTTGGTGTGTGTGTAGGTGTGTGTGTGTGTGTGTGTGTGTGTGTTACTGCCTCCAGGCACTGCAAGTGGCTTAACTGTCTCACACCAAAGCGACACAGGTTACCAGTTACCTCACCAGTCAACAAACTGTAAATCTCACACTGGTGGCTTGCACTTGCTGTATAGCGAACAACATCGCGGTGCTAAGGTGTACATCTCCGCATTGTACCGCAAATGTGTGGGAGAAAAGGAAAACCGAAATATGATTACATCTTGATGTCTTTGACACAGCTATTTGCATTGAGGTAGTAATTGTGGTCTGATGGAGGCATAGAATGAGATTGTTAACACTCAACAATGTTAATCTTTGTGTCTCGCTTCTTTTCTTATTCTGGGACCAATGATGGGCAAGCGATTTTAGAGGTGTCCATTAACTGGGATTCATTCTAACTGTCAATCTCTCTTACACACACACACCTACATATATATATATACATGCTTGCACACACACACACACACACACACACACACATACACAACTGAAAATGGGTTGAAATCAAATAGCCCCCTCAGACAATTGAACAGTCAACTGAGATCATGTAGCACACACACGTACACGGGCACAGAGGCACACACACACACACATACACACACATGCACAGGCACGCGCACACACACACACACACACACACGACCATCTGTTCCGCATCAGCCAAAACGACAGCTGTTTAAGAGAACAATGGCTTCGTTGAGGAAGTAGTCAGAACGGCATTCACATCAAGGCCAAACAGCGATGTAAAAACCTCCTTCCTCCCGATACAAGACCCGACTTAAACCTGTTCAGAGTAATTAAAGCACAAGCCCCGAGAAGACCCGCCAGGGAGGAAGAGGAGCACTCAGGAAGATGGGGGATCCTGCTCCACCACTTTCAACCACACGGAATATAAATGCTAGGTCGACCTCAAACATAATTAGTCCTTCTGATTAACATGTAATTAAAATGTGTAAGCACACTAAAAAAGATAACTTAAGGGCTGGATGGAGAGAGAGAGAGAGAGAGAGGGAGAGAGGAGCCAAAGAGGTAGAGAGAAAGAGAAATGGTTGTTTTGATGCCTTCTGATTGAAGCCCTTTATTCTTGCTATCACCGTGGGCAACCCTGTGTAACCACAACCTTGACCTGAACTTGACCGTAAAACATGATGGCATCTTTGAGAGAGAATGAGGGGAAAGAGAGAGTGAGTGGTCATGCTGCTTGTCTTTTTCAGATTTCATTTTCGGACAGTAAACACTGAATTATACCCACAGTCCCATCTCTCTATCTTGCGCGCACACACACACACACACACACACACACACACACACACACACACACACACCCACACACACACACGCGCACACACACACAAACAAACACACGTAAACACACACCATCACCGCCATGCTTGCCACTGGCTCCGGTCCCAGCCACAGGGCCCCTGAAGTGGCCGGAGATGGTGGGCTCTAGCTGGGAACAATATTGAGTTTTCATCCCTGGGCCCTTCTCAGGCCAATGGTGCAGGCAGAGCCAGCAGAAGTCCATGCAGGTGCTCTTTTAATTAGAGGAAAGAATGGAGGGGAGCGTGCAATGGAGTGTGTGTGTGTGTGTGTGTGTGTGTGTGTGTGTGTGTGTGTGTGTGTGTGTGTGTGTGTGTGTGTGTGTGTGTGTGTGTGTGTGTGTGTGTGTGTGTGTGTGTGTGTGTGTGTGTGTGTGTGTGTGTGTGTGTGTGTGTGTGTGTGTGTGTGTGTGTGTGTGTGTGCAACACAGTGGGAGGGAGTGCAGATGAAAATAAGCCTCCCAATGAATTGGCATTGGATAGGCAAGGCTACTTTGATCTAATTTACACTGTAATATACAGAGGGGAATGCCACAATGAGGCGCTTTGTCTGAATACCAATGAATTACTGGATGAATGGATGGATGGATGGATGGATGGATGGATGGATGGATGAATGAATGAACAGATGAATGATAAACATAAAGGCACCTCCTGTTTCAAAGATGCTGAGTGATTGTGGAGGCTTCCTGAGTCAGTGAGGGTGCTGCCATTATAGAGCTCCCATATAAACTCTTAACTGTCTGTTTATGATCCAAAACATCATCCATACTAATCACTGCTTTATGTACTGATGCGCACAAATATAAATGTGTATGTTTTATGGAACATATTTGCATGAAACGTCTGGGCCCTGGATGTGTGTGTGTGTCAGTGAGTGTGTGTTACTTACAAACCCTCAACATTTTCCTAACGCAAGAAAAGATGCAAATGACAAAACTGACAAATATGTGATGGGGGAAAAAAGTCATTAGCACGTTCATCCCCGTGCATCGCATTTGAAAACATATCTGCGTAAACATATCATCAAAATGAAATAAATAAATAAATCCACTTTTACACATCAAGTCAACCTCTTCCACAAGGCCCTGTTAGTAATTCGATGAGCCTGCCTGAAGGAGGTGAGACACTATCTGCTAGTTAGGTGAATACCTCTGGGTAGGGAATGGAGAGGAGGGGTGTTGGGAGAGAGGTGCTGAGGAGCAGGGTAATTAAACCTGCTATATATAGCCCCTAAGCCCACATTTATAATGTGAGGTATCTCGCTCTAATATGGCACTATCTGCGATGTGATATCATTAGGGGGGGAAAATGGTTTGTAGCCTTAAGCAGACAGTCTGTCGGTGTGGGTCTGGAGAATATGAGATAGCACCAAAACCCTGTCGCCTGGCCGCCTCGCCCTAGCCTTTTCCCCCCTCCCTCTCATCCCCAGCTATCATGACCTGCGTTAATGAAGTTAATTGAATCTGAGATCAATAATGCTTAATTATTGCGATTTGACATGCACAGACAAATTGGTGGGGAGGCCATGGTGTGGGAGTGAGTGTGTGTGAATGTGGGTGTGCGCAGATCAGTGTCTGATCTCGTGTGTGTGTGTGTGTGTGTGTGTGTGTGTGTGTGTATGTGTATGTGTGTGAGGGTATATGTGTTGCAGCCAGGGTGATGGGGGTCTGGCTGGCCGGAGAGAGGGGGCCGGGGGGCAGTGGGGAGAGAGGGGGGAGAGAGAGGGATCGGCGAGGCGTGCCATCGATTCCAGAGAGACGCCCAATCGACCCAGACGCCTGACGGATGGAGCCCACTCTCCAAGGCTACGCATAAAACGCTCCCACAGACCACTCTAACCAGCCCCTCTGCCACCGCTGTCCAGCCCCTGCCCATAAGCGCCTATTGAGATGGATTAAAAAGAGCAGTGTAGCAGAGAGAGAGAGAGAAAGAGAGAGAGAGAGAGAGAGGGAGAGAGAGAGATGGAAAATGAGAATGGAAGAGGGAAGAAAACAAAAAGACAGAGGAGCAAAACATTGGGGAGGGAGTGAGAACATCGGAGGCAGTACGGGTAAACTGGAGAGAGGGAGAGAGAGAGAGAGAGAGAGAGAGAGAGAGAGAGAGAGTGAGAGAGTGAGAGAGAGAGAGGTGAAAAGTCCACACTCACGACCTCATGTGAATTCACAACAAACCCAAACAGAAAAAGGTCTTTCTTGGTCATGAAATGCCCTATGGAGAGTACGCTTACGCACACTTGGGTCTCAATCTGACTGACTGGGAAAACCTGCTCGGACTGACTGAGTAGGTGTGTGTGTGTGTGGGTGTGCATGTGTGTTTGAGTTTATGTGTGTGTGTATCCAAACAAAAGCATGGCAACATGCGTATAAAAATAATCGACCCCCTGTTTAAGCGTGAATACCAGAAATGCCTAGTGTGTGTGTGTGTGTGTGTGTGTGTGTGTGTGTACAAATGTACGAGTGTCATGTAAACGTCCGTTGTGTATGTTTGCTATGAGGTGGAGGGATTCGGATGGCTGGATGGGAGCTGGAGTGTGAGCAGGCTTTAGTCTGCCTTGCATAGCTAGCGTTCAGCTGGGAGCACTAACACACTGAGGAGCGCGCAGCACAACAACACACAGCCAGCTATGCTAGCCCAGACTCCAGCGCACTCCGTGTCCTCTGAACCCTGCAGTCGCCTCTGCAACGGGCAACTCTGTTCCAAAACACACACACACCAGCATACACACTTACACGCAGCGCTGTAGACATATGTATCCTCACATAGATAAACACACACACAAACACACACATTATCAGGGGGTTCACATAGCAAACACACACACACACACACACACACACACACACACACACACACACACACACAAACAAACATATACACACACAATTTCCTCTTGACTGAGCACAGCTCGAGATGAAGTGAGCAGGGATAGGGGAGGCGATAGCCCCTCGGTTTGTGAGCAGGGGTACAGTGAGATAACCTTCACAGATACCAAATACGCTAGGAAGAAGAAAAAAAAGGTCGTCACTTCAGAAGCAGGGCATGCACAGCTGAGCCATGACAGAAATATGATCCTGCCTGAGAAATCGCCCAGTCAACCATCAAAGCACAACACTCCAACAGCCATTTTGAATTCCGATGCCAAACAGTTTGAAATCCCCGATTCACGTCAGCTATGTAGGTTATTTAGAGGGATTCTGAGGAGAGTGCTCCAGTGAGGAAGCCTCCTTAGAGAGAACCTCCCCTCTGTTATTGACCCTGGATGTTGATTTCTTGTGTGAAGGAAATACTGTGATGTAGATGTAGACACACACACATTCTCACACACACACACATACATACACACACAGAGCGGTCCACCACTTGCTGTGCCTTAGAGACGAGAACTATGCATAAGCAAATTTCTCCATGTGGTATCTGTGAGGTCTGGCCTGAATTTGTGCTCTATGTTAACTGCACAGACTTAGGTGTGGGCTGTCAAAGGAATCAAAGGCAACAATGGGCTCGAACACTGACAAAAAGCCGCAATATTAGCCTAAACCACAGGCAATAGAGGGCCCAGACACAATGTACCCAGAGCCTTCTCAATTGGCGTAGTCTAAAGCATTGTAACCCCCTGTGCAATTCTGCCTGCCTGCAACAGAGCCTCATTCATGGGCCAACCACTGCCACCTGAAATAGATACGTCTTTTCTCGGCAACGATCCCATCCCCATGGCCATTCAAATGCGCCGTGATTCACGGCGACGGCGGCAACGACCGGCGGATTCCTCAGTGCAGTCATCTCCGGCCCACACAATGCATCATCTGACTCACACCGCACCTCCGTCAGCGGCACGGCACAGCACACAAACACACACACACACACATTTACAGAGATAGAGAGAGAGAGGGAGAGAGAGAGAGAGAGAGAGAGAGCAGGCCCAACTGCAGCTTCCGTAACAATCACACTGCTCATTATTCCCAAAGCCAAGGCAAGAGAAATGCAATCAATATCAGATTCATTCTTCCTTGTTTTCTTTGTCTTTCTTTTCTTTCCCTTGTTCTCTTTTTGTGTTCCAGGCTTCTCTTTCACCCCCCTGCCTTGTGACCAGCACCAGAGACACAGAGAGAAGAGGAGAGGATGGAATGCAACAAATATAAATGTGTGTGTGTGTGTAGAGATAAAGGTAAGGTGTATGTATATGTATATGTAAGGTGTATGTATATTTATGAAACAATTGGGTTCTAGCGCATAATTTAGCTGCTTCTGATTGGACGAGAGACGTTCCATGCTATAGGTTATTCGTCAACATACCTACAGTTACGGGACTTTTCACAGCTAAAAATAAATCACTCCGTGATGAAACATTCGCATTGATGATAACCGTTAATTCCAAGTTTTTAGAATTCCAAACCAAGACGTTGACAATGGAACTATTTTTTGTTGCGGAGAAACAATGGCGAAATAAATCATTTTTAATCAATAACTTCGTGTTGAAATGTTCATTTGTTGACGGTAGAATTGTTTTATAAAAGCAATATAGCATTCGTGGGAGTGGGGTAGATAAGGGATAATCCCACGGGTGTTGTTGCCTACGCCACTCGGCCTAGAGGCCTCGATGGCTACGGCCGAACACCACCCGTGGGATTATCCCTTACCTACCCCACTCCCACTCGTGCTATATTGCTTAAGTATATGAATATGTATATGTATATGAATATATATGTATATGTATATGTATATGTATATGTATATGTATATGTATATGTATATGTATATGTATATGTATACTGTATGTTACAGATTTGATTTATTTTGGACATAGCTATCCAAAAAATAAATTATGTGAATGACATAAATGAAGATCAGTGCAGTTGTGCGTGTCTGTGTGTGTGTGTGTGTGTGTGTGTGTGTGTGTGTGTGTGGTTTCTCGCTCTGTGTGTGTGTGTCTCTGCGTGTTTGGGTTTTTCTTTATGGAAATCATTAGAGTGTATTCTCTTTCTGCATCTCCCAATTTTGGTCTGTCTTTCACATGCCTTTATCTGTCCGTCTCTGCATCTCTGGCTGCCTTTGTGCCGGGTCACTCAGCCAGAGTTCATTAATTAACGCTCACAGGGAGAGACAATTATTTAGGATGTTTCTGAACAAGAGAGCGATTGAGCTGTAGACCAAAATAATGGGAAAAATCACTGTCTCGTTCATGCACACAGTCATGCACTCAAAAACACACACAAACACACACACACACACACAAACACAAAACACACACACTCCACACAGACACAATTACACACTAATATGCAATTCCATACAAATAAACACAAACCACAGACAAACAAAAGACTAAAAATGGCAGCTCTGTAAACGGCAGAGTCTTTTTTGACAAAGCATTAACAAATTAAACACTTCCCCTCGGAATAACACATTAAACTCGGCTGTCTGGAAATGTCTCAAATACCATCAG
>NC_137927.1:23935815-23960815 GCF_963457725.1 Sprattus sprattus
GCACACCTCACATTGTGTGCAGCAGGATGGAGCGCCACAGGGGAGCACGCCGAGCTGATTCCACCAGCACAAACAATCACACCACACACACACACACACACACACACACACGCACACTGCTATAGAAACCACAGAGAAAAAGAGGGAGAGAGAGAGAGGAAGAGAGGAATAGAGAGAGAGAGAGAGACTTCCCCATGTGGTGTCTTTTGAAAACAAAGAAAAGACAGAAAAAGAAGTTCTATATTTTTTTTTTAATCGCAAAGTGGCCTCCTGGTGTTTACTAGTGCGAGTGATCAAGGTTCTTAATAGGGCCTGTTCTATTACATTTCATCTGCAGACATCAATTATATGTTCCGAACAAGTCTTCCCCTTTAGGAAATGAAAAGAGGGCTCTACCTTGAGATCAACAAATGAACCAGAGCAAAACAAAACAAAACAAAGAGGCATTTTGCACAATCCTAACTGAAGCGTTAATGCTGTTATATGCCAGGCGTCCAGTTTGTATTTAAACTGACACTCTTCTTTAACAATTAAAGCCAGTATTTCTGCATGTTTTACAAATGATAAATGTGGTTGATTTTATAAGTGCTTGTGTGCCTGTGTGAGGCTGTGGGTGTGTGTATGTATCTAAGCATACTGTATGTATAAGTGTGCATTTATATGTGTGGCTTTTTGCAAATGTGTGTATATGTATCTATGTGTGTGTATGTCTACCTATGTAGGTGTATGTGTTTGTGTGTGTGCATGTGTATGTGTTTGTGTGTGTGCATGTGTTTGTGTGTGTATGTGTACATATGTGTGTGTGTATGTGTTTGTGTGTGTATGCGTACATATGTGTGTGTGTCTGTGTTTGTGTGAGTGCATGTGTTTGTGTGTGTATGTGTACATGTGTGTGTGTGTATGTGTTTGTGTGAGTGCATGTGTTTGTGTATCTGCTTGCAGAGCGCATGTGATAATCCTCCAGTGCTGGGGCTTATCTGCATTGTAGAGCGGTGCGAGGCAGACAGAGCCTATCGCAGGTATTAATGTACTGCAGTTCCCCGTGTCACGATGCAAAGATAAGGGCCCGACGCCGTCCCCATGAACTGCACCGCACCACGGAGGATCTCTCTCTCTCTCCCTCTTCTCTCGCTTCTTCTCTCGCTTTCTCTAAATGTATCCAGCATACTTCAAATAAGAGAGTCGCAGAAAGAAAAAGCGAGGAAAAAACAGAGGGAGAACGAGAACAGAATTGCAGAAAAAGGAAAATGCAGAGTAAGGTGGGGAAATTATCCAGATTACAGGTAAAAAGAAAGAGGGCTATAGGGGCCAATTCATAGCCCAGGCGACAAGTGTCGCGCGACAAGAAATTACGTCAAGGAGACAAAATATGTGTCTACAAGGGTGTCGTAAAACTGTTGTGTACATCAAAACATTTGAAAGGGTGCAGACTTGGTCGTGCACTGTGACTGGATAGCAACTCAAAGTTCTACATTCTAGTGCGTTGCCATGGTCACGGTGCGTGGCTGTGTTTAAACGATTACATGTAACATCAAAAAATATTAACAAACTTTAGCTACGTCATACAAGTTGTCATAGAAACAACAGATTATATTTTATTCTGACGTTTTGTTTCTGGCGCATGACTGGACTATGTATTGGCCTTTAGGTTATAAACACAACAAAGACTACATACAGCGTCTCTCTCCTTCTCTCTCTCTCTCTCTCTCTGTCTCACACACACACACACACACACACACACACATACACACACACACACACACACACACACACACACACAATATAAACCTTCCCTTCATCAGTGGAATTCGTAACTACTTCAATAGGATTCAGATGTCTCGCCCGCAAATGAAGGGGCAGTAAACTAAGGTGAAAGCAGGCGACTGTGGTTGAATGCCTTTGTTGAGGCGCTGCTAGCGTCTGCTAACAGCGCAGTCTGTCTGTCTGTTTGTCTGGGACAGCATGTGACAGCTGCAGCAGTCTCCCTGCTCCTCTCCTCTCCTGCTCTGCTCCTCTCCTCTCCTCGTCTCTCCTCTCCTCGTCTCTCCTCTCCTCTCCTCTCCTCTCCTCTGCTCTCCTCTGCTCTCCTCTGCTCTCCTCTCCTCTCCTCTCCTCTCCTCTGCTCTCCTCTGCTCTCCTCTGCTCTCCTCTCCTGTCCTCTCCTCTCCTCTCCAGTCTCACCTCCCACAGCCAAAGCTCCACCACCGCCATGGCCCGAATTCCGCAACACTCTCCACCATTGATTGGAGTGATTTACTACCTCCTGAAAACCTACATTCACACACGCATGCACACACACACACTGACTAAGACAGGCACCAAGGGCACACCCTTCACACAGACACGCACACACACACTGTCTATATTTTTTAAACTGTGAGAACTCCATGCGTGTGTGTATGCGTGTGTGTGTGTGTGTGTGTGTGTGTGTGTGTGTGTGTGTGTGTGTGTGTGTGTGTGTGTGTGTGAGGATTCTGTAAACAGTGAGGGCCTTGTCAGGGGGCCGAGTGGGACGCTCGCTCCTCTTCAGGACAGGAAGCGATGTTGAGCGGGTCAGAGAGACGCACTATGAGCCAGGAAGGGCAGGGAGTGGGGGAGAGGAGGAGAGAGAGATGAGGAGCAGGAAGGAGAGAGGACAACGGCCTCCACTGGACGCATCTTTTCACAAGCCACTCACAGACTTAGGGATGGAATGACAAGACATAATAGTGGAAGCCCTGTCTAGGCCTTACCCCACAGCTAGGTCTAGCATACTGATGAAGAGACATATAGAGTCAGAGAAACAAATATAAACACACACACACACACACACACACACACACACAGAGTAAACAGCCAACTTGTACTGTGAATTATCTCAAATAATCCCAATCAAATCTAAATAATCATATCCTTTTGCTCCCAAATAGCCTCTAAAAACACAACAATAGTGAACTGTAGAATGATGAAAGAAAACACCAAAAAGATTCAATTAAAGAGTTCTAGAGCAGACGGTCGGAGGGAGTCGAGACAGACGCCTCTCTGCAGACGTCAAAGCCTAACTAGCTGCTGGTGACACAATCGCGTCTTGAATGTCACAGTGAGATGCCACCATAGTTCGGGGCTATATCTGAAACTATGCGACTAATTAAGCCTAAAAATACCAGGGCCCACTCTTGCTCTCTTTTCTCTTTCTTTCTTTCTTTCTTTCTCTCTTTCTCTCTGATGTGTGTTTTCAGGATGAAGATCACATTAGCTGCTCCTCGTAAAAGGCGTAACGGCGCTGGGGCCGCCACCACTGCCACTGTCGGCATTTCAGCAGGGCCTACAAACATGTCCATTGTCTCCGGTGTGTTTGTGGGCTTTTTGAAGAAGCTCCTCCCGTCTGGACAGGCGTGTGTGTGTGTGTGTGTGTGTGTGTGTGTGTGTGTGTGTGTGTTTGTGTCTAACCTTGGTGCAGGGCTAGGCCCAGCTAGGCTAGTCTATGCTAGGCTAAGCTAAGCCAGGCCTTGTTTCATTGTCTCTGGTTCACGTGTGCGGCCTCTCCATGGAAAGTGTTTGAATCAGGAATCATACTTATGAGGCTAAGGTTATGTGCTGGTCAATATACATCATCCCTGATCGAGAGGGAGAGAGAAAAAGATGGAGGGGGATAGAGCTAGAGGTGTAGTATAGGTTCATGGAGAGCTAAAGGCTAAAGGTTTTGATTGGATTGGATTCTGTTCTAGATGCCTATTCAGGCCCTGGCATAGTTTCTCCAAAACCCTTGTTATAATGTTATGACTGGCGTCTATCTTTGCAGCTGTAAGCACAAGCCCCGCAGCTGCTGCCCCTACCTAGTAGCCATTGCATTTTCGTGTCAAGTGTGTGTTTAGTGTGTTTTAGTGTGTGTGTGTGTGTGTGTGTGTGTGTGTGTGTGTGTGTGTGTGTGTGTATCACTCATCAAGGGTCTCAGCAGCAGAGTAGAGCTGACTAAACTCAGAGTCATAACACAGGGGACCGAACCTGAACAAGGCTGTGGAGGCAACGTGTGAATATTGAAAAAACAGCGGCAAAAAAAAGCAACATTTATGAGAACATTTAGGCTAGAAATATGACCGCCATGTTCCGAGGCTTATCTGTGTTAACGGCAGGATAAAAGAGAGAGCAGAGAACAAACAGAGAGAGAGAGAGAGAGAGAGAGTGGAGAGAGAGAGAGAGAGAGCGAGCGAGACCCAGGAGAACCTGCTGCTATGGGCAACCTGACCTGAAATCACCTATCCTGTGGGACTAGGACAAGGGGGGAGACTCCAGTCTATGCTGGGCTTCTGGGTTTAACACACACACACACACACACACACACACACACACACACACACACACACACACACAGGTTTATGTTTGCACAAACAGATGAACATATGCTAGCTGCAGCTTGACTGCATTGTGTATTAAAACAAATATCCTTTGAGTCAATTAAAATCAATGCACACACTAAATTCCACTTTACAATCTACACAATAACAATGAGCAGGCAGGAAAAAAATCACGATAAGAGTTCTTTCATCATCCAACAAGGAGAAATGCAGCCATTTACCATAAATTGAGAGGGAAAGAGCACTCATATAGTGACTTGGTTCATGAGGAAAAGCGTAATACATGTGAAGACCACAGGTCTTCAGAAACATACCAATCTGACCACACACAGAGGAGAGTCTGTGACAAGGGATCGGAGAGGCACACTTAAAAGTGCGCATTTGTCGCATTTCCTGGTATCAAAAAGAGGCACTCTGTCCCTTTCATCTCTCTCTCTCTCTCCCCCTTCTCTCTCATTCTCTTTCTCCCTCCTTCTCTCGTTCACCCTCTCATCGCCTCTGTCAGCCTTTTATAATTTCTCTCCACTTTCTTCCCCCCCCGATCTCTTTTTAATTAATTAGAACCTGGGCCACCGACGACAAGAACAGGCTTTATCTGCACTCCTGCTCACCACTCCTTCAGAGTGTCGAGAGAAGAGAGGGAGAGAGAGAAAGAGAGAGAGAGAGGGGGGGGGGGAGGACATGCTAGCTCCTTCTTCCTCTTACACTCCCTTCATTTTCCCTCTACCTTCCTTTTTTTTCCTCTCTCGCCAGCAACCCAGAGCAAGTGCTAGCAAGGGTCATATCTTTTTAATTATCTTTCCCTCCTTTGATTAATTATTCCGTCTGACAATAGCGTGTTTCTAATGCTTTTCACCTGCCCGCGCTGATTGACAGCGCCTCTGTCTGATTCAAAGCAAACAGCTGCTGCCATGATTGCCTAGCAACCAGGAGGTGATGGATGAGACCCAAAGATGGATGGCCACAATAAATCATGTCTCCTGCTATAAAACTGGAAAAAAAAGAGAGAGAGAGAGGGAGAGAGGGAGAGTAAGAAAGGGAGGGAGGGAGAGAACACAGGAGGGAGAGGAGGGACGACTGAGGGAAGAGGAGGAGAAAAAAAAAAGATCAGAAAAACAAAACAACCTTTCTCTCCCTTCTGTGTCCCTCTCTCCCTCTGTGCCTCCCTCATCCCCTGGCTGTAAGCCTGCGTGGCCCTGTGGCTCTGAGGTGCAGGTCAGAGGTAGACTGCCTCTCTCTCCACAGCTTGACCTGTCTCTAGCCCTCTTCAACAGCAGCGGGGCTGGAAGTCCCACCACTAGCCAGAGAAAAAGGCTCTCCAGTTAGTCCATCAAAATACTCCACTGGCACGTCTAGCTTTGGTGTATTGTTTGAACGACTGATTAACGACAATGTATCTCCGTGGTCAGATTACAACTGTACGTGTTCACTTGGGTGCAAAAGCTGAATAAATGATACGGTGCGAAAACACTACTGGTGCTATATCACATAGCATGCTGGAGAGCGCGCAGCGCCTGGTGTTCGGAGTTGACCATAGCACAATGCAACTAAAAGTTACACCAACAAGAGACCAGGCAGTACGAAGTACTCCCCCACTGTAGTGCCAGCATGTCAGCATGAAAGTCAAAAAGTCTTTTTTTCCCCTCGTTTTTTTTTTAAAGGTCGGCTTCATTTCCTGCTAATGAAGGCCAGCTGTTCCTGCTCCTTTCGCAGCCATGACGACAATGGTCACCTCGTCCTGAGGGGCTGTCAAAAAAAAAAAAACCTTCATGCAGAAACATGTCAACTCCTTTCCATCAGAGGAGGAGGAGGCCAGGGGAAAAAAAAAAGAGAGTAGGGTTGCCCGGGTTACCAGCCTGCCGTGATGACAAACAAACACATCAACATTTGTTTTTTCCCCCCCCTTCCCCACTCAACCCCTCTGGTTTTCTTTTCACCCTTTCAGGCAAAAGCCAGGCATTAGGAGTGACTGAGCGACTGACTGAGTGAGCGAACGAGTGCGGCTCCTCTGGTATCTGGTAACAAACAAGGAGCGAGCTGACCCATCCATCATGGAAGCCTCACGTCCAGGCCCCAGCACTCTAGTCCTCACTCCTAGCAAAGCTCAGGTTACAGCTTTACACGGCCAGTCTAAATAATATTCAAAATGATGAATGACACGGCCAGCCTCGTATCCATCATCAATCTCTTTTTTTAAGGAGCATCCATCTTCGGTAATGCTCCTTTGAATCATGGGAAAGGGAGAGAGCTCCAATTCACTCCCGCAACCCCCTCAAGAGACTGGAAAAGAGCGACGGAAAGGAAGAGATTGAGAGGAGAGAGAAAGAGAGAGAGAGAAAGAGAGAGAGAGAGGAGGGTGGAATGAGCTCTTGAGTGATACCTGTCACCCTGAGGGTCCTGAATAGGGGATTCACAGGGGTACCTCTCACACACACACACACACACACACACACACACACACACACACACACACACACACACACACACACACACACATGCTAAAATACACACAGAGAACATGAGATGGAGAGGAAGAGAGGGGAATACAAACACATTTCTACAATGAAAACACAATTAAAAGAAGAAACACAAAACCCACACACAGGATCAGACTGAACTCACTTCGGGGACTCTGCTTCGCGAGGCAGACGTGCTACAAGGCTACACACTGCACACTGAGGCCGACCGCTTCAGCCTCCAACACACACCTCATAAACTTGTCTCTCTCACTCTCCACCCACGTAAAAAAAACACAACACACATGCAGACACGCACACACACACACACACACACACACACACACACACACACACACACACACACACACTTTAACACAGCCCACAGTCTACGAGGCATTCTTTCCCATTTCGCACATAGGGGTTAGGGGAATGTGAGAGCCTGAGCAACATTATTACTGGAACTACTGGAGCCATTCTCTCGCCCCCCCCCCACCTCCGTCACCTCCTCCCACCGCCCCGTCTCCCCACCCACACGCCCTTCCCTGGACTCCTCCCCCCTCCCCCGCGACCCCCGGCCCACCCCGCTGGCCTCCTCTGAGATGTGGCGTGGCGGCCACAGCGGCTCCTCTCCTCTCTGAGGGGAGGAAGACGGCCCCTCACGCGGGGCTCTCTGGCAAGGGCCCGTTTGATAAATGACACGCGTCATTCTGTCAAGAGAGAAGGGTGGGTCCATGATGTATGACCATGCCGAGGAGAGGAGGAAATCGACTGTTTGGCATGGAGCGCCTCTCTTCTCCTCTCTTTCTTTCTCTCTCTCTCACGCACACACTCTCTCTCTCTCTCTCTCCCTCTCTTTTTTTGCTTTTCTCCCACACTACTGACTGTCCAGTTTCAGGATACCAAAGCGGAATCCCAGCAGTAAACCGCTGTGGGAGCATTTGCGTGTGTATCTGTGTCTGAGTGTGTCTGAGAGCGCCTTCACCATACTTTTAACCATTTCAGGTTTTTTTTTAACTGTTCTCCTGTCTTTCTGTCTCCCACTGTCTCTGTGTCTTTCCCTGTCTTCGTCCCTACTCAGATTTCATTGAGAGGAAGAGACAAGAATTGGTGAGACTAAAATGAAAGAAGTGTGTGTGTGTGTGTGTGTGTGTGTGTGTGTGTGTGTGTGTGTGTGTGTGTGTGTGTGTGTGTGTGTGTGAGTGAGAGAAAGAGAGAGAGAGAAGAGAGGGAGAGAGAAAAAGGCAAACTAAAAAAAGCTGGCTCAGAGTAGCTTAGAGGGCAGTTCTATCAATCAAAGTCAACTTCGGCAACAACGCTACTACTATTTCAAATAAAAACTACGTAACTCAGACAAATGGCCTTAACATGGGACCGAAACATGATCGCCTCGCAGGCCAAAACTGTCTCTCTCTCTCTCTCTCCCTCCCTCCTGCTCACCCCCTTTCTCTCTCTTTCTCTCTCTCTCTCTCCCTTCCTCCCACAGACACACACATACACACAAACATACACAAGCGCTCAGTGAGAGGGAACCCACATTTTCGTTCCTTTTTTAGTTGTTATCATTCTCTCTCTATTTTTTGTCCTCCACCTCTCTCTCTCTCTCTCTCTCCTCTATCTCCCTCTCCCTCGTTCTCCTGGTTTTCTTTTTGAACGTGCTGGTGTGTGTGTGTGTGGGGTGGGGAGCCTGACATCTGCAGAGTGCATTTAAAGAAAAAAATGTGTCAGGGAAGCGTGATCCCCCCGGTGGCCCCCACCTCTCGCACGCGGTTTCATTAGCTCACTGGCAGGGTGGCACTTCTCAAGCTCATTACAGGGGGAAGGATTTATGGTGCAGAACCCAATGGTGAAGAAAAGGCATCTGTCAATAATTGCAGGGAGCAGCGCACACACACACATCTCGAGAAGCTTTGAAATCTCATTAGGTATGCAGTTATCAGGCATAAAGATCAAAAACATTACTCAACTCCGACAGAATCCTACCAAGAAACATTAATTAGCAACAGGCCCGCAGTATAAAATAAAACAGACTTCCTCTCCGCCGCCGAAGCTCTCCCTCACTCACTCAGTCTCACACTCACTCACTCTCACTCCCTCTCTCCCTCTCTCACACTCACTCTCTCACACACACACACAGTCTCTCTCTCTCTCTCTCTCTGCCTGCACCTGCCTGTATTTGCAAAGGAAGGGGAAAATGCTCACACACACCGCACAGCACCACCCCAGATCAAAAAAAAAAGCACACACACAAATACAAAGAGGTATGCAAAGAGACTCACCACACACACACACGCACATAAACACCATGCAGATTGTAACACAAACTCACACGAGAGACAGGGACCCCCATCTAAGACCCCCCCCCAAACACACACACACACACCCCTCAGCCCTATCCCTGCCCTTACTCTTTCCTGGTCCCCCTCTTTTTCCTCGGCCTCATTAAAGAAAAGGGAAAAAAAGACACCAGTGCGGAGAGCAGGAGATGAGGAGGAGGCGTGGCAGAGGAGGTGGTGGTGGTGGTGGTGGCGGCATGGAGGAGGAGGGATAATGCCTCGCATCTGAGACTGATCAGGGGCTGAGAGGAGGCGAAGGGAGCGCGGGCGTTTGAGGCCGTCTGCCGGCGGTGCGGTGCCGAGAGAAGAGGAAGGGGCCTGTCAGGCCTGAGAGGGATGTCAGGGCCCTGGCTGGCCCTGATTACGAGGGCCTCTCTCTGCCTGCCTCTCCCTCTGCCCTGCCTTTCATCACAGGCACCAGCCCCATCAGCCATCAGCCATCAAAACGCGCCCGTGTCGCTCTCTCACTCCCTCTCTCTCTCTCTCTCCCTCACATACACACACGCGCACACACACATATACACACACACACAGGCATGACGGATGGCTGTCAGTTTCACCCGTAAAAGGAGGAGGTGGATTTGCACCAGGGAAAAGAATGGGCCTCCTGCCACTGGGGTGCAGACATGCACAGACATACACACACACACACACACACAGACACACACACACACACACACACACACACACACACACACACACTCACACACACACACGTTCATGTACAGAAAGAAGAAACCCAGACCTGGAGGCTGGCCCAAACGACAGTCAGAACCCTACCCCTGCCGTGCTCCACAACGCAACCCCCCACCCCCCCCCCCTGCCCGCACCCCTCCAAACTCACCGTCTCGCTTCTACACCCCATCCTGCCGCCCCCTGCCACCCCCCGTCACCCCCCCCACCCCGTCACCCCCACCCCTTTCAGCCCAGTCTCGGCCTTTCCTCTCCCCTCTACATGACAACAACACAGACAGGGATTACTTCCACAAAGCCATATTTCACAGTGCATGCGGGGCTTCTGGGAGATTTAATCCCCCCGTGCAACTTCACTGCCAGAGTCTGCAAAACCTGCACACACTGCCCTGACACACACTTCACACAAAGGGCAATGCTATCGCTTCAGACGGAGGCAGGAGTGGAGGGGTGCAGGCAGAGAGAGAGAGAGACAGAGAGAGAGAGAGACAGAGAGAGAGAGAGAGAGAGAGAGAGGGAGGGAGAGAGAGAGAGAGAGAGAGAGAGAGAGAGAGAGAGAGGGAGGGAGGTAGAGAGAGAGAGGGAGGGAGGTAGAGAAAGATGTTTTGGGACTAAATCAGCTTGTGAGGCTTTTTGAAAAGGCGATTCGCTAGTACAGTGAAATCACAGCCAGCCTAGTGTGTGTGTGTGTGTGTGTGTGTGTGTGTGTGTGAGGGGGGGGGGGAGTTTTTGGAATGTAGCAGTACTGTACGAGCACGAAAATAAGTGGCTAGCTTGGCACGAGAAGCACGGAGATCCCTGAAACCCTCTCAATTTCCTGTTTCCTCCGAATGGCGGTCCCAAATGAGGAGCCGTTTCCCAGAGAGCGTCAGGCTGGGATGCCAGCGAATCAGACCAGACGAATCCCATTGGGGAGTCCTGCCCAATCACTGATCACGGCGGAATAATGAGAAAGTTTGTTGCACGTTTTAATAATAATGTTTTATAGACGACATGAGTCTCTAATCATGGGGCGACAAAGAAATCATTCATTAATTAAATACGAGTCCCACCATGCAGAGAGAGGTGGGGAAGAGATAGAGAGACTTAGAGGACGTGAATACTTAAGAAAGACGGTGTGTAAAAGTCTGTTCGGGTCATGTGTGTAAATGGTTTTGAATACCCGTATAAATTCATAGTATGCTTACATTAATATTGCTATCACTGTTGCCTCATCAATCGAACAAGGCTTTAATTGATATAAGATTTTTGTATGTTACGAAAAAATATACCAGGATATAGAACAGTATATTGAGTAGCCTATAGTGTGGTGCGTCTTTCGCTCCAACATCTACACCCACCTCATAGACCCACCACATCCATCCAAACATCACTGTCCTCAGTCAGAAGAAAATCACATGTTTACGTTAAGAGATTCAGAAAAAACTAGATGCCCAAAGGCATACTTATTTTTAAATCTCTTTCCTTAGCAACTTTGACTAGGAATGAATATGTCTGTTAAAGTAGCCACAAGCATTTTATATTTTTTGCTTGTTGCATTCATGAAGATGAGAACGAAGTGTAGTTGCTCCAAACCTATAACATCAAGTAGGTAACATCACAGGGATTTTAATTCAAATTTAAAAAAAAACTGCAGTCTGTTAATGAAGAGACTGTGGAATCTTTTGAAAAACAAAGTAGAAAATAATTTTTATCTGATATAGTTTAATGACCTCTCACTCAGTTTATCCACATTTCCTTGCAATAGTCTGGAGGGGGACAAAATATTATTGCGGGGAAACAATATACCATTGTGACGCAATGCCAAACCACGCAGCAAATCCAATAGTATAGAGAGGTAACACAAAACTATTGCCAGGGAACGCAACAGTATTTCAGAAATATAATTCCCTGCTGTGTCCTTCCAGGGCTTCCGTAGGAAACACACCTTGTGTGCTACTATATTCTCCTATTTCAAAATCAATGTTATCGGCACTCGTAGTATGAATTTGTAAAACTAGCATTGCATTTAATCAGTAGAGCAAAACACAGTCTCCATTCTGTATAAATAGCCAAATGAGTCATTTAAAAAATCTGCTGCAATATTCAACATTCCTCAATATACACAAGCAAGCACAGATGATTATTATACAATTATTATGGAGTCGTTTCAAGGCAGACACAGTAACGGTTTGATGTGCACATCTAATTTTTTTAAGGTCTGTAAGGCAAAGTGTATATGAAGTGTGTATCTAGGCATGTGCATGTTTATGTCTTGTATCTACATGTTTGTCTATGGGCTAGTGTGTGTGAGTGTGTGTGTGTGAGTGTGTGTGTGAGTGTGTGAGTGTGTGTGTGTGTGAGTGTGTGTGTGTGTGTGTGTGTGTGTGTGTGAGCGTGTGTGTGTGAGTGTGTGTGTGAGTGTGTGTGTGCGCATCGTGTCGCCCTCCCGGCTGCACTCTCACTAACCCTGCTGCAGTCGCAATTCATCGCCATCTATTCACAAAACAATCTTTGGAAAAGAGAGGGTGGAGGGGAGGAGAGACAGAGAAAGAGAGAGAGGGAGAGAAAGGGGGGGGGGGGGGGGGGGGTTGGAAAAAAATGAGGGAAGGATGCAGCCTTGTGAGCCAATTTAAGAAATAACTGCTGATGCATCAGCTATTGACTGTTTCAGCGCTCGTGATAACGCTCAAGGCGAAACTGTGAGCGAAATGACAGCATCAACCGCCTGCAATAAACTGCAGCCCGCGAGACCAAGGGAGCTCTAATTGACAGCTGTCAAGCTAATGGGAGCCATGACGGAAGATTCCAGAAAAAAATTCTGTTTATCAACCATCAACCCCGCCGTAGATCCACGGGAAGGGGAACTTTCCCTCCCTTTCGTCTCCCTCCCTCCCGCCCTCTCTCAATCCATCTATCTCACACTTGCTGCAAGGTTATTCAGCTTTTCCCCTTACCCCTTCCTCTTTTCCCCTCTTTCTCTCTCTTTCTCAGCCTTCCTCCGCTCTTAGCCCTCCTTCATTGTTGCTCACTTCTTGCGGTGAAAAAGGCAGAGGACGGCCATAACTAATCATAGTGTCAGTTGGCTGCCTGGGAGAGCACGGCTTTGGGGAGCAATGTGAGAGCAAGGCTAACACAGGACCCATAATCCACAGAGCAAGGCCTCCGAGCAGCCACCTAAAGGAGGGGGGCGCCACGCCGAGAGAAAGGAAGAGAGGGGGGGGTCGAGAGAGAGGAGTGGAGGGAGGGAGACGGGGGAGGGAGGGAGGGAGGGAGAGGGCATGCTAACATCAAACCTTTCAACCGAGTCACTCTGCTCAAATTATATTGTCCTTTCATAAGTCTTAATGTTGACGTCGCGCACTCAGACCATAAGCAGTTGTACTTACAGCTACATTTGACTGGGCAGTCATTTTTAAAGCAGTTCACAGCACCATTTGTTTCTCTTTTCCATTACGTCATTTCCATCTGCAGACAACATCAATCCTGCTGTTGAAAACCTTAGCATATAATACCAAATCAATTCAAACCTTTAGCTACTTTGTGAAAGCCTACCTTAAGCTGACAGTATCAAACTTCAAAGTCTGAGGATGTAGACCTCGTAACTCATACCTGCATATACAAACCCTATGGAGTGGTGAGTAACAAGTCAAGAGTATTCTGATGGGGTCCAGTTGTTCCACTTTTCTTTTTTTAATTTTTAATTTTGGATCCCACAGTCAAAAATCTATAATCTGCATGCATTAAGATACAATAGGTGTATATTCATATTTAATACAATGCCACCCTCATTTAAATGTTTAACTGGAACAGGGAAACTCAGATAAAAACTAAATGTACAAACAACCGTATGGATGTGTGGCTCAATACAGGTAGATATACTGGCCTTAGTGCTGCCTTTCAACTTTTTCTAAACGGAAATAACGCACATATTTTTCCAAAGGAAATTCACTATTTGTGCGCCAGACTGATTATAAAACAAATTTGATATGTAGTCACACTTACACCTATTTGCATATAATCCGTTGAAATGTTTTTACTGTATATGTAAAAAGTGTTATGGGGTTTATACCTGTGCTGTCAGCTCGTTTTTATCCATACTATAATATGTATCTTAAGTCACAGTTACAACACTCAAATACATGTACACGCACACAAAGGCGCACTCGCACACACAAACACACACACACACACACACACACACACACACAAAGGCCCAGACACACACAAACACTAACAACACAACATATGACTAATAATTCACAGCATCCACAATCAATCAAACCTGAACAAAAATCACAGAAATCAGCTGGTTTCCGACACCACAATTCGTCTCCGAGATTCAATGCCTTGACTTGTCACAATCCTAATATTTACATAAATCATATTTAGTCAACGTAAGCGCAGGTATGCATTTATTTTCCAAATCCCAAGTCATCTAATGATGTAATTTTGAATATGCTCTGAAAGTGTCATGATGACCAACATCAACAAAATTCATCTTAAGTTGTCAAGCGTGCGTCACTTAACTGGAACCTAACTGCAGAGATGTGATGAGGAAAATCCATCTCAACGACAACAAGATGATGTTATCAACTGGTCTTGCACAGGTCCCGATGCCTTGGTACTGATAAAACCTTGGGAGCAACATGAAAGCCTTTTGCACCGCAGTCATCCGCAGAGACTTAGCTAACTACAGTCAGTTAAGGTGGGATGAAAGCTCTGTGTTTGATGGTCTTTCCTCCTCCCCAAAACAACCAATGTTTGGTCTGGCACAGTTTTTGAAGCCAGTGGACAAAAACAGTGTTCACTGCATTGTCCTCTCCTGAATGAGGACAGTGTTGTCTGGGTTTGTGTGTGTGTGTGTGTGTGTGTGTGTGTGTGTGTGTGTGTGTGTGTGTGTGTGTGTGTGTGTGTGTGTGTGTGTGTGTGTGTGTGTGTGTGTGTGTGTGTGTGTGTGTGTGTGTGTCTGTGTGTGTGTCTGTGTCTGTGTCTGTGTGTGTGTCTGTGTCTGTGTGTCTGTGAGTGGGTGGGGGTTGGTTGTTAAGAGGCAGGATCATCCACCTGGCAAGTCTGTATTAGTGTGTTTGTGTGTGTAAGTGAGTGTCAGTGTGAGTGTGCAATTTTATGACTACATGTGTGTAGAATCAAGAACTTTCACAAAACCCCACCCAATTTGTAAGTGTGTACTTGCTCTCAGGCGCATAGTCTTATGTGTGTTTGGGTTACATATGTGTGCCGGTGTGTCTGTGTATTTTCGCTGTTGTTTGTTCGCCTCCTGACCATTAAAAGCGCCCAGTTCTAGCCAACATGATTACCCAGGTACCCTGGCCCATTTGTCACCTGCAGCAGCAAATTGAGTTAGTGCACGGACTAAAGGCATGGAGGACTGTGTAATATCAACTTGATTACATCAAACTAGCTGCAAACCTAATTGGGCTGGATGACAGTGTGCGGAGCTTGTCATCTCCAATCATTAGGCCTGTCAGGAATCCATCAGCTTTACAGCTAATTAGGGGAACACTAATGAAGCTGGCAAAACAACTTTTCTTTTTCCTTGGCTGAGCAGGCCTTCCAGACTTGGGGGTGGAGGGGTGGGAAAAAAAGAGTGATAGAGGGAGAGAAAGAGTGAGGGAGAGGGGGAGAGAGAAAGAGCAAAGGAAAGATAGAAAGCGAGGGAGGTTTTTCACATGCAATGCTCAAGGTTGCAGGGGACTGCATTTCCCAAAGTTCCTAATCAAGGCCCATCATCTGCCATCTTTCCTTTGCTCTTTCCATCACTACGGCGCAATCAATTTGTCATCACTCTTTGTGTGCCATGGAGCAGTCGTCAACCTTATAACTTGCAGCTGTGAGGGCTGCTGGGAAGGAGAGAGAGAAGTAGAGAGTGTGAGAGAGAGAGAGAGAGAGAGAGAGAGAGAGAGTGGGAGAAAAGGAGGGAGAAAAAAGGAGAGGGAACACACCAAAAAAATCACAGGAAGTTGCCTCATCTTAAAAAAAAAACGACCTCTCTGAATACTCCCGTATTTGTCTTGTCCACTCATCAAAAGAATAAATGCCTTCTTTTTTTCTCACTCCTCTGAAATAAGAAGCCTTTCAGTCATCCCTCGCTCTCGTCCTCCCCCCTCTCTCTCTCTCCCCTGTGTGTCCATTAGGCAAAAGCATTTTGATAAAGTAAAGCGCGGGCCCCAACGTATGGGGGAGAAACAAAATGAGAGCACTCACTCTGCCAACTTCTGATTGACCATTAGGGCCATTGATGAATGTGGCTGTCAAGGGGGAGACAATTAAATCAAATATGAAACAAAGTCGCTTTGACGGCCCCTCCTGATGGAGCAAACCATTCTTCCGTCTCCCGATTAGGCTATTAGTTACATTTTTCATACTATCTGAGTGTGTGTGTGTCTGTGTATGACTGCGTGTATTTCTCCATAAATGAATGTATGTGTTAATGTGATTAAACTCTGTCCTCGTATTAATGTGTATGTCTGTGTGCGTGTGTATATGTTTTCCGTGAATATGATTGCTGAAGACAGTAAAATGTACCGTCATGAATAGGTTCTAATCGTCCAACTGATGTGTCCAGAGATGTCGTGGAGACTCACTATTGGAGTGCATGCTCTTGAGGTGTAACAAATGTCGTGCCTCTCAATACAAAAGCAAAAGCACAACCTTGGACAAATTCACTCAGCAGCACTCTGTGAACGATCATTTACAAAGTGTAATAAGCAGGCCAACTTACAACACAATCGTTCAAAATAACTAAATTGCTTTAAAAGATGATTTACAATACTGCAAACGTGTCTAAGTAAAATGTGGCATTGTCTTTCTGTGTAAAATAATGCCAAAGCTATTGTTTACTCCAATTTAGAGTTATAGCTTTAATAAAGACAAATATAGTTAAACGACCTAACATTTCCAGTGATAGGTAAACACACTTGTGCCTGCAAACTCACAAATACAGTGTGTGTGTGTGCCTGTGTGTGCAATATGCGGATGTATGCGCGTGCGTACATACACACACACACATTCACATAATAACACATAAAATTAGGGTTATATTTGAGATTCATAACAAACTGAACGTTTGGAAGTAAAACTAAATAACTGATCCTTTCAGAAACTACCATCAATGTAGGCCTATATAACCGCCTATTGAAAATGTGTTGATGCTGCATTCAGGACAGCAGTAGTATGTGTTCTTCATTCAAAGGTTTTGAGGAACATAAATACGGTTCTCTGCTCAAGCGAAGTGAAAAAGTACAAAAGAGGCAATTAAAGATGTTTTAATGGGTAGTTGTCAGACCAGACATGACGTCACGGGGGCTGGCGTTGCCATGGGGAGTGATTTATTGATGTTTATCGGGAATGAATAGATCAAAGACAAGCCAGATGACAGGCAATCAATCAGCCGTCAAATCAAAGATGGCAATTGTCCATTAAAGCCTCTTCCAGTTCACGTACTCCCCTGAGTCTGCCGCGAAATAATCTTTAAGTTTTTCCCAGAAACAGCCTTTCACCCTCGAAAAACTAGGCGAAAGTTGACATTTTGTGATCAAATGTTTTAGCACAAAGCCCCAAAAACAGCGAAGGCGAGCATCAAAGGGAACCATGACAGTCAGCTGACACCGAAGCCCTTTTTTCCTACGCTTCTTTATAGATCTCTAATTCATGGAGTCAATATCTGCGCCCTACGACGAAAAAGGGGAGAGGGGAGTAAAAGAGGGCAAAGCGAGAACTATCAAAGCAAAAGTTGACTTTGAAACATCGCTTTACTGGCTAGTCGGGCTAACCTTCTGTTACGAAAGTAGGCTATTTCCCCTTCCAATAGAATGTTGACAAAGCAATACACAATTACGGATCAAGATGTTTGTCCCCGCCAAACTTTGAAAATGATTTTTTTTTTTGTAACCCTGTGCTATTTAAGAATTGTGCTTCATTCGTAACAATCTGTTGGTAAAGAAAAGCGCGTCCAATCGCAGATTCATAAAAAGGGAAATGAAAAAAAAAACTTCCAGCTACATAATAACTATCCGGCTCGAGTGAACGGACGTAAGAAATATTTTCCCAGCGCACAGAATGTACACACACACATATTATCCATGCTCACTACATACATTTGGTAGCCTAACAGAACAGCGGTCATTACAAAAAACAAGAAGCAAAAACGAGAAAAGCAGTAGGACCGTACCTGACGCGCGTCTGGGCGCTTGCTGTTTCCTCCGCGGCATGCTTGTTTAAAGGAGGGGGATATGCTGAGGAGTTCGTCTCTAGCCCCAGAGATTCCGAGCTGGTCCGCTCTTCTTTGATAGCGGCGCTTCCCTACACGGTACCTGGGGCGCTTTCAGAAGGCTGACATAGATCGGCACTTTTCAAACAAAAAATCAGACAGTGAAGAAAAAAGGTAGCTCTGAAGATGAAGAGAAGACACGTTTTCCTTCTCCCTCTCTCACTCCCCGCTCCACTTGGATATCACAGTGAGCAGACGAGCAGTACAGCGGGAGAAAAAATGCTTCAGCCTCAATGCGATTCTCACTCCGTGTTGGAAGCTGCAACAGGCAAGCTTAAAGGAAAACGAAATGATCGCGTCACTCAAAGTCTGCAAACAGGGGCAAACATCAAGCACTGTCACATTAACTCCTTACACGTCGGATGGTTAGCTAGCTCCTGTCATGTGGGCACACACAGGCTACATCTTGCTTCTCCCTGTCGCAAGCCCTAGGCTATGCTATATTGTTCTACGATACAAAGTACGTGATAGGCACCATATCTTATAATGATTGACACTTTTGAAATATACAACCAAACATCAAAGAAAAATAAACTCCTATTTAGCCTATATAGGATATGCGTATAGACAACGACCCTACTTGTGAGATAGCATAGATATATGACATAAAGAAAACAATTCACTTTTTAAAATGGTCCACAAAGGAAACGTTATGCTAGTAAATGACTACTTACTCGATCGGTTGATTGAGTACGTTATCCATCAGGAATCCGATCTCAGAAACCGCACGCAATTTGAAAAGGAAGAAAAAAAACAGCAGGGCAACCTCAGTGCGTTGCTGATACCATCGTATGGAAATCCAACAGAGTCAAAGTCCCTATTGCCTTTCAAATGTCCGTCTTGGTTTTAAGGGGAAATGATGGGAAAATGTTGAGGCCGTATGGAGAAATAACCACACTTGTCGTCCGCACGCTGGCTGGCTCGCTCGGTTATTTTGTCCAAGCGCGTTCAAAATCCAGTGAGAGCGGTGGGAATCGATGAGATACGTGCTTGATTGGGTATCCCTTGTTGTAATAATGTACATCAGAAGGAGGGGATGGACTCTTGCTGTGCTTCAGCTGCTGAGAGAGCATGGATCAGTAGCTATTGCCAAACACTTTCTTGGCCGCTAATAGCACTTTTCCCCTTCTTTGTGTGGTTCATAGCAGGTATTTAAAAACAGCAAGAGCGAATCACACACACGACTTCTTAGCTCCAAGATGCCTTCTTCGTTTCAAAAGTCAGTCACAAATTCCGTATCAAACGTTTTCCATGTTTTGGTTAATGCAGAATGGAAAGGAACAGTGTTTTTTAAACGGTAAGATGAAAATGATAAAAATATTGAAATTCTTTAATATTCGGGGTCATCACAAGTAGCCTTTAGTTCTGTGTTAGGCTAAATAAATTTAGTCTGATTTGACGCAGAAAAAGTTATAAAGAGTAACGTTAATCTGAATACTTTTTAAAATGTCAAAGTGGATAAGTTGTCCGATTTTTTTTCTTCAGATCATCTGTAGGATGAAAATGCGATTGTCCTCTCTCCACTGGAAAAGCAGAGGAAGCGGTGGGAAAGTGAGAGTTAATGTCTCGAAAACAAGCGAATGGTGAGTTGAGAAAAAAACTGCTTCTTCTTTCCGAATGTGTTCAAGTCCGTGTCATTGCCATGTTGCGAGGCCGCTCGTATCACGCAAGTCAATAGTCAAGAATATGTAACTGCAGAGGGATCGAGCCCTGATGAGGAACAGGGGACTCGCTCGATGGCATCAAAATCTCCTCTCCGTGCGCCAAGCTTGCGGGGGGGATGAGAAAGACCAGTCTTTCACCGAATCGGGATGTTTTTGCCCAATCTCCAGTCGTGTGCTGTTACAGCACTGCATGCCGTTAGATCCGCCCAAGCATCTGTCCGTCTAACCATTGGCGCATCCATCAGTGTCATACGCCTTACATTTGCAACGACAATACCCTCTCAGACAGTACAGGCAGCACGTCTCCGTGCGGAGTCGCTACAACGCTGGCCAACTTGCCAGAGCACAGCTACGAGAGCTATAGTGTAGAGCGTGAATACGCACTGTTATTTCACAGGGAAGAAGTTCCAAATATGTCAAGATGAACTAAATACAGTCGATAGCCTATTTCTTAAAAGAAACTTAAATAAAATAAACTAAATTCAATTAAAAAAAACAGCCCGTTTTACCTGGAGTCTGATTACATAGCTCTAGACAGCGTTAACTGACTTGAAGCAGAACCAGTTACATATAGGCTACAGTATATGTAACAGTTTCAAGCCTTGATTTATCTTGTGGGTTAAGTCTTATGCTATGCTACTTTAACATTTGAAATAATGCCAAGAGTTCGTTAAGGTATTGTATGCTACTACTTCACATGTGAAAGGTTGTTAGATGTGAACAAAAGTGCTTTGAGGACGATCTTGTACATCGCTGGGCGTAGATGGAAAGGACTTTGTTTTCGACAAAAGGCCACCTTGTGAAGGAGTATTGTGCTATATTATAAAATAATACATTTCACTCATTCATCTTATGAAGAAGAATCTGGTGGCATATGTGATATTTAAAGGAGCACATTATATTGACTTTAGAAGTGCGCTGTTTTGTAGCCTACATTGATTTTCTTCTGAAAACTAAATATTAAAAGCATGCTAAGGCACACCAGTGAAGAGGGTACAAGTTATGTAGTGAAAGAAGTGGTGCTCAGCTCAATTATATAGTCGAAATGTGAGGATAAACAGTCGGGTTAATTCGTATAAATGCAGTATGCAAACCTATGTCGACAACTGATTTGTTTTTCACACAGGGGAGAATAAATTCTTGGAAATCCCCGTCCGAAATTAAATCAGTATTAAAATAGAACATTTTCCAGGTTTGGGAAATATAATGAATTTGACCTCTGTTTAAGGTTGTCGATAACGCTGGCTTGACATTGAACAAAAGAAAACCAAATAATGTAATAGTGAAGTGTTTGTGAAGTTGACTGCTGTTATGGCAAGCATCTTAAAATAGCGGTGTGTGTGTGTGTGTGTGTGTGTGTGTGTGTGTGTGTGTGTGTGTGTGTGTGTGTGTGCGTGCGTGTGTGTGTGTGTGTGTGTGTGTGTGTGTGTGTGTTCCTGTCGTCTCCCTCTCTCTCTCTCTCTTGCTCTCTCTCTCTCTTGCTCTCTCTCTCTCTCTCTCTCTGTGTGTGTGTGTGTGTGTGTGTGTGTGTGTGTGTGTGTGTGTGTGTGTGTGTGTGTGTGTGTGTGTGTGTGTGTGTGTGTGTGTGTGTGTGTGTGTGTTCTTTGCTTTCCTGAGCTGAGGAAAGAGACACAGAGAGAACATCTGATTCATAGGAATCACGCTGTCATTAACTGTATGGATCTCCAGAGTCAACATTTTAAAATAGGCCTTTGACTTTTAATTGGGTTGTGAGGCCTGTATCATGATGTTTGTGCATTACATACGCAAGACTGTCTAATTGTTTTGGCCTGTTTAGCTATTTCAACCAGCAAAATATCCTACAAATATTAAAATGAGTGTAAAAGGCTAGCGTAAAGACAGTCATCGGTGTTTCTAAAAACCGGACTATTAGGCTTTGAATAAGTACAACTCCCAGTTTGTCATTTGACGTGTCTGTCTGTAACTGGGCAGGGCTGATGAACTTCAAGTGACATATCAGTTTTTATGCAATCTTAAAGTTCAGCGACTTTTAAGAGGCTTCAAAAATAATGAAATTATGTTTTAAAACCTCTCTGGATCGCATGCAACATTGTATTTTCATATCTAATTGTTGCCTATATGGCTCTCTAGGATCTAACTGTTGAAGACATTTGAGCAGCTGATGTTGTGATATTGATGTCTGCTTTTCAACAGTGATGTCTCAAAGAGCAGACCAAATTACTGACGGCTGCTGTGTGCATTATAAACTGTACAGATTTGACGCTTAAGCGTAAATGTCGCATCGCTGTAGACATTACAGCCTAACCTTTACGTGTCTGTATCGTTTGAAAGACTGTCAGTAGTCTAATTATTACTATCACTATAAGTAACTTAGGAAGCTCCCCTCTGTCAAAAGACGAATTTTCTCTTTTCATCTTTAGAAAGGAAGAGATTTTCTTTCTCGTCTTACGAGCGTAGTGCACTGAGACGAGAGAGCGCATTCTTTGAGCTACCCACTCCTGATCTTATATCCGTTCTATACTCACCTCATACTCCGGCAGGATTGGGCAGCAGGATATAGACAAAACATATGCGCACAACTGAGTTCACTCCTGCTGGTCTTTTAAATGCTGACTTTAAATGCTTGCAGAAAATGGAATTCTTTAGTTTTACTCCGATTTTCCGATGTGACCAAAGGCCATTAAACGATGGTGGAATAGGTCACATTATTTTCACACCTTGCCTCGATAGTTCCACTGTTTTCGGGTTTCATCCACCGCCTCCGCAGCTCAGCACTTGTTATTTGTTTACATGTATGTGTATATTTGTTTCATAAATTGCAACTCTATCACGGTTTGAACTTGTTTCATACACTTGTCTTATGGCGTCTCAAGGGATCTTTACAGCTTATTTTTGCACCCCAAAATCTCCATAATGAATATTGGTCACATTTCTGAATTCAATAAAATATTCGGAGAACACTTTCAAACCAGCCCATGTCGTTTATTCGACACATGTGCACAGAGGGTCGTCTCTTTGAAGCATCTCCATCTCAGTAGGCTATAGGGTGAGATATGCACTTCATTTATGTTTTAGCTCTTCTACACTGGAAAACCTATGGCTCTATCGTAATCAAAATCAACTTTTCAGATCGGTACAATCTAAATATCATTCATGACAGTAAAATGAAAAGTTTGGCGTTGTTGGGTTTACTATGTTTTGGTGGGCTACAAACCAAACATGATTTGTCAACAAAGTTTAATAGTATTCAGGTTTAGATTGAACGGTCCAGGTGTCCCCATACCTCTTCAATCGGGTGAGAACGAGACTACTATCATAGTTCTCAGTGCATTACAGTGTGAGACACTTGGCCTCATACTTGCAGTTCCGAATAGTCAGATTTTAAATCCGGTACAAAGGCTAAGTTGTTGATGATTGTGAATATGTCTTTCAGGTCAGTATAACAGGCAAGCCAAGAGTAAGACAAGAGAGTTATTTCTTGTTTATTATTATATATTTACCTTTTAATCATTAGCATTCGTTTGGATTTGAGTATGAATATGTGCATGCCTTACTTTCTGCAAGACGGAAAACTTTAATATTTTGAAATATTTGCAATATTCTTTCTTAAAGAGGTATTTGAAAAAAAAAAAACGTGTAGAAGTTATGAATAACAAAAATAATACAGACGAATTTCGCACGTTATGCGTTAGATGGTTAGTTAAATTATGAGTCTCACTTACATTTCTAGAAATAATTCTACAGTGCAATCTAGGCTTGGCTATATGACTTTTAATGACTTTGATGAAATATGTATTTTAAAAAGACGTTGCTAACAGCACTTCCTCGCTTTGATTTAAAATCCTGACAGAGTTTTTCGATGTATATTTCAAATTAACGGAAGAGTGATACCAAATGTATGTTTATGCTTCTTTTGAAATATCTAATCGAACGTTTGGAATGAAATCAAGATGAAGATTACAAATATGGATTTTGGAAGAAAAAAAAAGTTAAACAAGAATGTTATATTCTTATTACAATAATCTAAAATATTTGGCCTTGACATGACTTTTTTTTTTTAGCAATGCAACTTTCTGTGTAATCGAATAAAAAACTGCTGGGACATTACATTAGAGATATGCCATTAACATTCAGTGTGTTCATCTATACGGAACACAATGCATATTTGTGAGATCTATAAAACTTAGACATGTTATTAACTCAGTTATTTGGACAATTATCGGCGCTCTGTGAAGGAATATTATCTTTAAACGATCAAACCGAATGAAATTAATCGCAGAAAATGCATTGCATGTATGTGTATCCATTTTACCATGTTTAAATTCCAATTTCCTCAATAATTGTCTTAAATACAAGTGTTATCAACTATAGACTACAGTAATGACATGGATCCGGTTTTTTTTTTTTTTTTAAAGATGCAAAGTTTATCCACCAGCACTAGCCAGATAGTATCAGACACATCATAGGCCTCCAGACACAATATCTATCGATCAAGTTGTGCAGCATCCTTCTAAGATAAAAGTAAAGTCCTCATGCCAAACTATTCAAGAGTGCACTTACAACTAAAGAGGAGGTGCAGGAGTTATTACCGGTGAGGCTCTTGTTGGCTGTTTACCCTTTCGTCAAACAAACATAGCTGCGTTTTTGTGTAACAGAGCGCAGTTCGATGTAATCGATATTCCCTGGCTAGTCGCATGAGAAGCGGCACAGTAATTAGCTGAAGAAGGAGGTAGCAGAGCATCTCTAGTAACGCGCAGCCGAGTGTGTGCCAACGCATCACTGGCATATAACCACACACTAGAGGCTTACATAAAGCCCCTGTAACCCGCTGTTTGAGATAGCATCTCTTACGCATAAAGGTTAATAATTGCCGCTGTTGTGACCATCGCTTCTCCAGGGAATATGTGCAATAGACTCCCGTGTTTGCTGAGGAGTCAGCTGCGCACCGCCGGGGTCGGTTAGGTCATATGATAGCGACCGAACCGTGCTACACAGAGGTGCCAAAGCCGCTTTGTGGTTTCAAGAAGAAGGTGTTCATGTGTTTGTATGTTCAGCCTCTGGGAAATGTCTTAACAGGGGAAATGAAATGAAATGAATTTAAGCTGAGTTTAAAACGAATGAATGAACAAACCAACCATAGAGGAGGGCTAGACTCCAGGCTCAGAGCTGACGGTGAACGCTGTGGTAAGGAGGATACGCTCGCTGGATACTCGCATCGTCACGGCACACTTGTTCCTAGCAGACTGTAGAAAGAGGCAGAGCACTT
>NC_137927.1:23968315-23980815 GCF_963457725.1 Sprattus sprattus
CTCTCTCTTTCTCTCTCTCCCTCTCGCTCTCTTTTTCTCTCTTTCATACACACACAAAGCGCCATACGTTGTTTTGGCCTCTACACCATTTTCAATTGTACCTCAATACACCCTTGTCTGTTGAATGTCATGTAAAATGTCAGCGAAACAGTGTGATCTCGATAAATTAACGCAACGCATAAAATCCCCTCGGCCGTATTTGGGCTGAGGCCAGTGTTTGCAGCAATGGGAGAAAGCACTTAGCTGTGGAATTGCAGTGTTTTATAGTCTGATAACGCCATTACTCAGGACAGAATAAAAATGAGTGAAAAGGACTGTAATTTAGATCTTAGCTCTAAATTAGCTGGAGTCCATTTTCTTGCTCTTCCCAGCTTGCCTTCCCTCAGCTTGTTGCACAAAAATCCTCTCAATCTTTTCTATCACTGCAGCTTGTTAAATCCAAGAGTCATTTCTAAAGCCTTTTAGTGGACCGACAAAATGGAGAGGTGAAAGAAACACGTTTAATTTCCAGAGGCTTGTTCTGTTTGTGGTGCATGCTATCTCACGATCAAGTCATTGTCTCTCCACAAGACCAGGACCTAAGAATTAACCTTCCCATTTCCTGACATTAGATAGATTGACAAACCAAATACAGACCTGTTCTTCAATAATCCAATACCCACAAGATTTTTTTTCTGTGGGGGGCTGAATAGTTTAAACGCATAAAGGCTCTTAACCAAGCCTGTGAATGTCTCTAATATGCAATCACAATGTTCGGTCATGAGCGTTAAGTCAGCGAGCAAAAATAAAGGCTGCTGTCGCCGTGCCAATCACCGTTCCGCTTCGCATCATAATCCTCTCCTGCCCGGTGCCATGGCAACCACCATTAAGTGGACACTATAATCATATCATTAATTCAGCATCGCGGCCTCTTTGTCTCTATTTCTGAAAGCAGGTGAGCACGGAACACCTCTCTCCACCCACGCCAGTGGACAAGGCCTCGAAAGGGCCCAAACGTCTTTCTCTCTCTCTATCTACTGTATCTGTCTATCTGTCTATCTATCTATCTGTCTATCTCTCTCTATCTCTTGAACTGCATCCTCTCAAGGCCTCAAAAGGGCCCAAACGTCTTTCTCTCTCTCTATCTATCTATCTATCTGTCTATCTGTCTATCTATCTATCTGTCTATCTCTCTCTATCTCTTGAACTGCATCCTCTCAAGGCCTCAAAAGGGCCCAAACGTCTTTCTCTCTCTCTATCTATCTATCTATCTGTCTATCTGTCTATCTATCTATCTGTCTATCTCTCTCTATCTCTTGAACTGCATCCTCTCCAAACGTCTTTCTCTCTATCTATCTGTCTATCTGTCTATCTGTCTATCTGTCTATCTTTCTCTATCTCTTGAACTGCATCCTCTCCAAACGTCTTTCTCTCTATCTATCTGTCTATCTGTCTATCTATCTATCTGTCTATCTCTCTCTATCTCTTGAACTGCATCCTCTCCAAACGTCTTTCTCTCTCTCTATCTGTCTATCTGTCTATCTGTCTCTATCTCTTGAACTGCATCCTCTCCAAGCTGAGGCTGTTCTCTGCCAGGCCGAATCAGCGGGTGGCCACCATGACTTCAGACATACGTACATACATTCATTCAGGCCCCACCAAGGCGTCTCTGAGCGGGGAGCCTTCTCTGGGCGTAAGAGGCGTTTCATCATTAGGCTCAGTGCGCAGTGTCAGGGCGAGCACGGGCATCTTAGATATATTTCTGCCGGAGGTTTTCTCTAATCGTGCTCCAGGATCCACCACCCACTGTTTGTGATTTAGCGCTGATCTGTGTGATCTGATCTTCATGATTTGTTTCGTTCTCTCTCTCTCTCTCTCTCTCTTCTTCTTCTTTTTTTTTCTTTCTTTCTCCTCCCCTCTTCTCTATTTGCAGAGCCGAGTCACGAGACTGAGAGGAATGAGAGGCTCAGCATGTTTATTCTGTGAGCTGTTTATGCATTCCCAGGTCAGTCCCACAAGCACACTTTCTGACACTCACCCGCAGAGTAAACTCACACACTATACACATGCAGAGAGAGGGAGAGAGAGATAGGGAGGGAGGGAGGGAGGGAGGGAGGGTGGGAGAGACCACAGACAACCTGTGATCTCTCCAACCAGAGAGATACGCATACACATATGCACACACTCTGGCCCTTCACACTCATTTACATACAGACAGATTCCTTCACACACACTCAGACAGCCAGGATTGTGGATTTGCTGGCCTGTTGTCATTTTTCAGTTTAGACATGAACACAAGGATGCACACCCTTTATTTCTTGCTCTCTCTCTCTTTCTCTTTCTCTTTCGCTCTCTCTCTCTCAAACACATACGCACACACACACACACACACACACACACACACACACACACACATATGCATGCATTGCTTCCCCAATTCATTCACATGCATGCATGCACGTACGCATAATTGCTCACACACCACTCAGCCTTCCCGATCCAGCCATGTGATTGTGTGTGTGTGTGTATGTGTGTTCTGCGTGCGGGTGTGTACTTCCTCTGACAAGGAGAGCTCATCACTCTGTGGTAAGTGGAAGTCTCACTCATATCCCATCTCCTCATCGTGTCACCCCCCCCCCCCCCCCCCCTAAACCACCAACCCCCATCCTCCTCAACACACACCCACACACTCTCTCTCTCTCTCTCTCACACACACACACACACACACACACACACCCACACTCTCTCTCTCACACACACACACACGTTCGCACACATCTCAGATATCACACATCAGTTAGCTCTTTTGGATGGGCAGGCAGAAGGGGAAGGGGAGGGAGGGGGGGGGGGGGGGGTGACAGGGATGGAGGAAGTACACAGGAAGTACATTAGTTATCAGTCTCTGTCGTCTCCACCTCTTCACATCCCATCAGGGTGAGGGCAGCTGGCCGCACCTCCCCGCTCCCGCTCCCTCGTTTTCACCCTTAAGAGTCCCCCATGCTCCAGTTTAGAAGCGCCTGCCGATCCCAGTGACACTTGGCGCTACACACATACGTGAGACGGCGCGATGAATATTTACATAAAAGATGGCAGGACCCAAAAAAAGAAAGGAGGAGAGAGAGAGAGAAAAAAAAAAGTGTGTGTAGAAAGAGGAGGGAGGATATATATTGTTCTCTCTGGCAGGTGGACGCGATTTATTGGCAAGGGAGGAGGAGTTTATGAATGTTTACAGGTTTTAGGCTCTTGTGTGAGGAGTGTTTCCCTGCTTAGGGTATTCACTGTGTGTTTTTGCGTATGTGTGTTTGCGTGTGTGTGTGTGTGTTTGTGTGTGTTGTTATTTGTGTGTCTGAGATACCGAGAGAGAGACAGACAGCATGAAAATGGTGAATGCACACGTGTGTGGGTGCAAGCGTAAAATCCATTTCCTCTCTCCTACCCACAAGCTGGGCTCTTAATATTTTCAAATCCACCTGTCAATCATTTTGGATGTCTGAAATTATATAACTGATGCATGTAAAAAAAAAACTTGCATGCCAAGCATCACTGAAGGTGAAATAGAATGCCTTAAGCAGCTTAACACTGCCCTGCATGCCTGCTTAATTTACACCCCTCCCCCCCCCCCCAAAGCATGTGAATGAGCTACTGTATGTATGGAGGAACTTTATTGGAAAAGCACAGGTTCTGCATGTCCCACTGGGCTTTCTGTAGACGCAGGGGGTGAATAGGGTTAAAACAGAAGCATTTGGGAAAGGGTGAGGGTGGGGTGGGGGGGGGGGGGGGGGGGGTGGGGGGGCCCTGCTTGCTTTACTACGACTGGTAGCCTCTGTGCTCACGCTAATTATTTTTTTAGTCAGCCGTGTGTGCCGAGCTCGCCTACTAGTTGTGCAAATGCTTATTTAAGCTGTGTAGCTTGACAAGCATATGGTTTTCATCATCATAAAGAAATGTTTGAGGAGCTTATGTTTTCATGAGGCCGAGGCTCTGACTAGTCTGTCAAACCCAGACTCTGAGCTGCCTTCCGGGCTCTCCTCTTCAACAGTCTTAACCGCGGATACTATATTAGCATGATAGGATATAATGATAATAATAGAGATCAATGTTTAAACCCTTCTCTCTAGGTGTACTTCTGTATTGGATAAAGGTAAATAGGCTTTGGTTTTGAAGGGGGTTTGTTTCAGTTGTGCGAGCTTCAGTGTTCCCTTTGAAATGCTTTGGTAAGATATTCTGAGGCATTTTACACTGTAGATGATATCAGCCTTTCATGGGTCATAAAAAACATGTCAGACGAAGTTATAATAATCTATGAGACGTTATAGTTTTTATTGCCATGCACACTTACTCAACCACATGCAACCCAACACAGATGTGTCATCAAGGATCTGAGCACAGCCGCGTGCACAAACACAGACACACACTCACACACATGAACACTCCTCAAACATGGATGTGCCATATGGTGCAGACACACTCATGGACATTCACATAGACAATATACACACACACACACACACACACACACACTGCATGTGATTGCTTGTGCTGTGCGTTGTTAATGTTCGGGCTCCCCTATCGTGCACAGGAATGACCAAGAGCAAAAACAGGAAGATGGTTCAGTAACACTCACGTCCCAAACACATGTCCCATGTCCCCAACACCACATCATGTCCCATGTCTCAAACACCACCACTTCCACTTGTGAGGAATGTGATTTCCAATAAAATCATTTGATTTCTTCACACAGTAGTTCTTAATGCAGTAATACTTTAAATAAACATCGCAATTCCAGCATGGCTCTGTGAATAAATAGAACAAAGGAGAGGCAAAGGATTTCCTCTCTTGATTGCGCACAGATGTGAGCTGGGTCTGGCGTTGGTTAAACTTCGATTAAGAGGGAAACTCGGAGTAATTCAATAAATAAGGATGCGGCTATACAAATAGCATTTTAATGTGTCTCACAGCAGGCAAACTTTTCATTGTCCTGCTGTTTGAACACGTAAGGTACATGTAGAGCCTACTGAGTGCTGTATCAGTTGCTATGGCCTGATATGGGGGGGGGGGGGGGGGGGGGTGGATATGTAGGCTTTTACTCCAAAGCACCTTAGTGGGAGTTAATAAACAATAGTGTACAATCTTATGTCATCATATGTCACATGGTCAATGTAGTGGTAGTGACAGTAGCATTGGAAGTTAAGAGAGGGGCAGAGACACAGAACAGTTCAACTCGGCAACACAAGCAGGTGTCAAATATGCAGTGCCCTCTCTCTCTATCTCTCTATTTATCTGTGTATCTCCCTCTCTCCAACTCCCTCAGCCTCTCTGTATGTACTCCGCTGTGTGAGTGTGAGTGTGTGTGTGTGCGAGAGAGATGATCAAATCATCATATGAAAAAATCCGATCGGATCCGCGCAAGAGGCGGAAAGGTCATGGGGAGTGGGTAAAAATGGATGAAGGCTAATGATTATCTCAACCTTTATCTAATCAATAATCATTTATCCAACGATATTACCCACACCCGCAGCCCATTGCCCATTAAACCGGCCCCAGACACCGACAGCTCCAGCAGCCCTGCCTGGAAGCGCTATGGCCAGAGATGAGTGCCTTTTGTCAGGGAGGCAGTGTGAGAGGGCTCCCACTGCTGTTAGCCTAGCGCTAGCCAAAATGAGCAGCATTATTTAAAGGACTGATATCTCCCACAGCAGGGTAGAGATGCAAAGCACATACACAGAGGGAGAGAGATAGAGAGAGAGAGAGAGAGAGAGAGAGAGAGAGAGAGCGAGAGAGAGAGAGGAAACGGAACAGGTAAATGTACCACAACATATGAAAATACTTTTTTTTTCTTTATCTCTGGATCGTGATCATGAGTGCCTACTCACAATAAGCAACAAAAACACCAAAGAAAAAAATCTCATCAAGTTGAATCTGTGGCAGACATTTCTCTCTATTAGGAAAGCAGACGGGAGATAAAGATGGAATCATATTTGGGGGTGGAGTGAGACAGGGCAGCTTGTGTTTGATTATATCTATTTTTCCTCGCGTCTGTGTCATTTTTACGAGGCTGGCCTGGTGCTAGAGTGACACCAGCCCTCTGTCTGTCTCTGTCTGCCCCCCCCCCCCCCCCCCCACACCCCCCCACCCCCCCACTGATGCCATCTTCATCATGAGCCGTGGCTTTATTGCCTTTAATGACTCCCTCTTTCCCTTCATTAATTCTTTATCGATTTCTCTGGACGTCTGCTGAATTAATTTTCAATTACGGAGGATTTTAAAAAACGCACTACAAATGTGTGTGTCCGTGTACATTTGCAAGTGTTTGTAAGTATGGGAGGATCCACTGGGGGAATAGTCAAATCTTCTCCCCTGCTGCTTTCAGGTATGCTTTTTTTTTATGTTGAAGGGAATTTCTGAAAGACTATTTTTTTTCTTATTTCGTACACACACACACACACACACACACACACACACACACACACACACACACACACACACACACACACACACACACAGACACACCTACACACACAAAAACACACACACATACACAGACATTTTCACATACATTCATATATGCCCACACATACACATACACCCACACCCACACCCACACCCACACCCACACCCACACACACACACACACACACACACACACACACACACACACACACACACACACACACACACACACACACACACACACGCACACAAAGACATGCACATGGAGGGAGGCGCTGGGGAGGGTGTGAATCTGACAGAATGAAATTGTACTAAAGGTCAGTGTGAGCTAATGGCTGGCTGTGTGTGTGTGTGTGTGTGTGTGTGTGTGTGTGTGTGTGTGTGTGTGTGTGTGTGTGTGTGTGTGTGTGTGTGTGTATGTATGTGTGTGTGTGAGCTAATGGCTGGGGTATCTTACATGAAATAAGTCCAGACACTTTCGACAGGTCTCTCAATGTCACAGAGCAGCCTTTAGCCGCGGCCTCTGACGTGACTGGAAAGCGAGGGGAGAGAGACGGAGAGAGACGGGGTGCACTGGTACTGCTGTGTGGGGGGGTGTTGGCTGATGTGGAGTGGCATGGCACTGGACAGGCATCTAATTTACACACCCTTCAAATCGGCACAAACATCTCTGGTGAGCAAACATCGCATATCTCACCTCACACACACACACACACACACACAAACACCGACACACACACACACACACACACACACTTTCCACGGCAGGTCTGCCTCAGAGCAGCCCAAACTCATCTGCTACAGGTACAGACACACACTCACAGTTACGTGCATACAGGAATAGATTGCCAATATGTCATATGAAAAGGCTGTTAATTAGAGTTATTACTCACTTTGAGTTCCATGGCAGATATTGAGCGTCTTTTTTTTTTTTTAAGTGCTACAGCTGGATCAGAGTGGCAACTACTGAAAAAACTGTGTGCACCTCGAGAGGGCCTGCAATTCAAAAACAGCACTTGTTGAACAAGAAGTACTCCACCGATTATGAAAAAATACCATGCACAGACCACACTGTAAAGCCAAAATGGAAAACTTTGCCCTCCCAGTTGATAGCTCACTACACGATATGTGTGTGTGTGCGTGTGCGTGTGCGTGTGCGTGTGCGTGTGCGTGTGCGTGTGCGTGTGCGTGCAGTAGAGTCATTTTAACTTTTAAATGCATGTTTTTATACCTCAATGCACAGTATGCGATTTTGTGTGATTCTGGATGTGTTTCTTTGTATGTGTGTGTGTGTGTGTGTGTGTGTGTGTGAGGGAGGTGTTGTGTGTGGGGTTGTGTGCATAGTCAGCTAGTGTTTGTGTGTGTCCTGACCCTGGCCTCTCCACACTCATCCCCATGTGAGAGTGTATGTGAAATACAGTGCTCTAATTGTCAGGTCTGGCCCCCACATTCCTTACCCGGACGCCCGCCCCAGTTCTGTGTCACTTTAACAACCTGGAGTTATCACCCGAATAGAGATTTCAGGTTCAAAGTGCCTCTAAGAGTATATAGATACATTTTCCGTCAATAAATTCACCTTCCATCCGGCCCCCTTAAGCCAAATAACCCCACTGGTCTGATTGATGTTTTTACCGCAAAAATTATACCATGTCTGTCGCCGCAGAGAGAAAGAGGGAGAGAGAGAGAGAGAGGGAGAAGAAGGGAGGAACTGTCTCCATTCCAAAATTAGCCAACCATCAACATAAAACAGGATGAGTCCAACATGGTGTCATTTGGCAGGAGTATTGATTCTCCGGGACGTGCGGGATCCAGAGCGGATTTCCCATAAAAGCAGTAGCCACAGTGTCTTCTCTGGGAGACAGCAGAGGAAAGCACATAAAGATGACAATAATATACAGGTCTGGAGTCCCTCAGACCCACAAACACAGTCGGCCAGCCGTTAACCTTTACTTAACCGAGTTGCTCGTAAAGATGCACCGTATTCTGTTTCTCTCAGCCTTAAAGGACAAGCTACGTTAATAAAAATCAATCATTTTGTGGATGAAAAATAGGAAAGAGAGTTCTTGAAATGATAATGCATCTCTATGCTGCGTCATCTCTAACCACTAACTTATTGTCAGAAATTACAGTGGAAAGGCTGCCTTGACAACCTAACATGACTGTCATTACAAAAAGATGAATAGCACTGTTTTATCAATTCATTTAATAATACTGAAAAAGACATGTTCCTTAAAATCATAACATGTAAAACAAGTAATGGCAAATATTTTGTTCAACAACCCTCTAGCATTGACAAAAGAAGTAAGGGAGGTCTGCATCAAACAACAACCACTTTCAGCCAACTGTCAACTTATAGTTGAGCTGCACAATGAGATCAGAAAATATAACAGACTATATATTATCCAGGCCCCTTGGCTTTTTTGCTCGTCAACAATGCTACGGCAAATGTCAGGCCAGCCAATGGGAAGCAGCGTAAGTGTTTCAGTATGACAAAGCAGGATAAAAAAGATTGTTTAACCAGCCAATCGGATGCCACGTAAGTGCTTCAGCATGCCTGTGAAGTGAGGGCTTGTTTAACCAGCTCCAGTCACAGAGCCGTAATGAAAACCAGACTGGAAAAGGGTTTGGATTGATTTCCAACATCTTGGTTTAATATCCTGAATTAATTATTTTAACTTGAATAATATATAAAGGAAAATAAATGTAGAACACTCTGGGGAACAAGAGAGGGCTTCACTGCTGCCGAGTTATCTCATGGTCAATCTCACCCACAGACTGCTTTCAGCTGTGTGTGCATTTGGGTACGTATGCATGAGTGTGAGTGTGCCAAAGCGCCTATGCACATCATTTTGTGTGTGTGTGTGTGCTTGTGTCTGTGTGTGTGTGTTTACACATGCGTGTGCTGACATCATTGTGATCTAAGCAGTATAAGAATGCATATACATTTTGTATTAAATATGGTCTGTGCTTACGCAGACAGCTGTTGTTAGGGGCTGCTATTCATGTTCTGAGTCATTGTCCTTGGTACTGTATGGGAGGCAGGATGACAAAACCGGGGGGGGTGTAGTTTGAGCCCGGGGCAACTGAGGGGGCTCTGGCTCTAGACACACTGCAGCTTCAGTGGTGAGAGAACAATTTGCCACAGAAGTGGATGAAACTGTAACACTGAAGTGTGCAAAACCAAAAGAAGGAAACACGAATCCAAGCCCTATTTTCCTTATTTCCCAGAAGGCCATGCATCTGGCCTAGGAATAATACGACTCCCTGGAGACGCGGGTATCAATCAGAGCGCCTGAGAGGCAGAAGAAAAGGCATCCTCTGATTATTCTGACAAATCGTGAAGCAAAGAAGCTCGCTAGGAAAAGATCTAATATTCTCCACCTGCATAGTTCTCAGCAGCAGTTATTGGCACACAGGCGTCCCATTCGATTACATTTATTGATAACTTATCCGCTTTTCACCACACAAAGTATCGGAGAGAATCATCAGTTCATAACACATTTTCCCTCCTAGTTTTTTTTACTTACTCTCTCTCTCTCTCTCTCTCTCTCTCTCTCTCTCTCTCATTCCGCAGTGAAATGAGAGGAAGCATTAAACACCCACACACCTTCCCCTGTGCGCTAGGTTCCTGAGCCTGTGTGTGCCAGTGCACGATTGGAAGGTAGCTAGGTGCACACACCCCCCACAGCCCCCCACCCCTCCTCCCCCCGTACCCTCACTCTCACCGCTAACTCCCCACCACCCCCACCGCCACAACCCGCTCACTTCTGACACTCGGATTATCATAAAAGAAGGCTACTGTCAGCGCGCCAGTGATTTACTGACAGCTTGAGCCAATCAATCTCAAAGTTCCGATTAAAAGTACAAGAGTGTAGCTCCATCTCCCCTCTCTCTCTCTCTCTCCCTCTCCATCTCTTTCTTCCCCCACCCTTTTTTTTATTTTAATCTAAGCAAAAATAAAGGGAGGCCCTTTAAATTTCATAGCTTCCAGAAAACTCTGGCAAGTATTCATTGTGCTCTACTTTTCCCTTTCAACCTCTCGGCAGGAGGCTGCGCTCATGACATCTTTATATACGATGTTCTCATTTCAAAATGCCATCGAAGCTTCAGATGAGCGCGGCACTGTGATCTCGGAATACAAAAAAACACTGGCATGAGATTTTTCTTATTGACACACGCTCTGCAGTGAAGCGCGCCTGAAAGAGCCAAAGGGCGTAGCACCTCACATTCAAAGCACTGCCTTCCCCTGTTCCTGTGAACTGCCAAGGCCCTAATTAGATGGTGCTGCTTCTTTTTTATTCATTAAATAATGCTCAATGAGTATTGGGTGCCATTTTCTCTCCTCCTCCTCCTCCCCTCTCCTTCTTTTTATTCCACCTATTTTATGGAGAGGTGCAACAGTGTCACCGGGACGGGGAGAGCACTTAATCACCCAGACAAACACACCATTATCTGCGGGATTCATCGAGCTGCAGCCTGCATTAAATATGGTAAACCACTCTCATTACCCCAAAACAGATGCAACAGAAACGCACAAGAGGGATCACAGGTCAGTGAGTAGTGAGGGCTAGCCTAGCGTCTGTTTCGAGCCATTTCAGGAACTTTCAGAAAGATAACTCAAAATGGCTTCTCTTTGAATGTATTAGAAGTTAACCCCCCCAACCCACCCTCCCCCTTTCCCCCTATCTCACCCTGTTGTCAGATTGAAGTGACTGCCATTATGTGGCAGCCTGCCGGAGTGACAAGTGCCGTCATGCATCAGCTAACATTGTGCCGACGCTATTTGAATGTTTCCGGGGAGGAGATCACAAAGTCATTAACTATTTTCTGTCTTTCTCAGCAGTTAGTGGCCGCGTTGCCTGGCTGCCAGGGCCCCCACGCCGTAATGTATTGTGCTGCAAACAAGAAGGATGGCCGGATCCCTGCCTCCGGGTGCTGTGGGAGCCTGCGGTGACGCCGGCGCGCAGGTATATGGATGGCCTGGGGAGGTCTCCATCATTCATAAAACATGCCGTCGCGCCAGGGCCGAATTGATCTTGCAAAAAGAAGCAGGGTGGCACGGCGACCACTTCATTAGTCTTCGTGCACCAACAAATCACTGCAGCACTAGCCTCCGAGGGACCTGCCGCCGCCGCCGCCGCCGCCGCCGCCGCCGCCGCCGCCGCCGCCGCCGCCGATGCTGCCACCACATAGCCCGCCACAGTCACCTTAGCTCTCCCCTCACGCCCCCTGGGGAAGGGAGGGGGAAAAAGAAAGGAAGGCAAGAAAAAGGGAAGAAAGGGGGGAAAGGAAGGAGGTCCTGGGTCCAGCAGTGGTGTCCAAACAGAACAGCGACATTAGCAAAACTGTGTTATGGGGACACTGAGCAGCAGACTACTGGGGTAGGGGGGGAGGGTAGGTGAGGGGGTAGGTGAGGGGGTGGTTTCAGGTGGTCTGGGTGTGACTGAGGGTGAGTAATGTTAGCACAGCAACAGCAGGGAGGAGAAAACAAAGAAAAAAAGCTCCTGAAATGCACACAAATCTCAACTATGGTAACTGATAGCCAGTGGTCATTGGGAGCATCTGGGACTGAAATCAAGTGCTTTCACCATAAAACAATGTCAAATATTGATGATATTTCTGTTCCCGGGCTGCTGAATGAATAGCCCCATTCAATGACTATTTTTGATGAATGTTTTTTATTGCCGTTTTTGTTGTTGTTGTTGTTGTTGCCGTGGATTCAGAGGTCTAAGGCCCTCCTTCTTCTGCAAATGTATCCAGGTAACCAAGGAACCCTGCTGCCTGCTTACTTAGACTAGACACACGTTTGAAATGGTCTGTGATGATAATCACATTTGGCAACAAAATAGAATATTATTTTTGCATGTTTTGATTTCCATCTGACATGTGTAAATACAAATCAAATCTTCCCCCTTTTTTAATATGGGTTCCTAACATTTTAATAAAACTGAACAATAATGAAAATAAAAACCAAAACGCTAATCTGACGGGTCTCTCACTAATTCCACATAACGAGTATAGGTCATAAATAATATTTAATTGTGCTTATTTAATTATTCAGTGACTTGTGT
>NC_137927.1:23985815-23988315 GCF_963457725.1 Sprattus sprattus
GGGGGGGGGTAAGGGGAAATAAAAAAATAAAAGGAGTCACATTTATTTTCCTCCTTTGTCCTTATCAGTCGGCCCACTCTCTCCCTCTCCCTCCATCTCACTCTCTCTCTCTCCCTCGCTCTCTCTTTCTGTGTCCCTTGCTCCCCTCCTCTCTGCTTCACTGGACTAATTGAGTATCTAAACAAACTAATTAATCACTTGCGTCCGTGGAAGACGGACAGGTCTGGAGAGGTGATGTTCATCAAACTCCCCCCAATTTGTTTTTTTAATCCCTGCAGCAATTTATTTGCTGAATATGCACATTTCTCCCCCTGAAATCTCTTTGCCATGGCCAAGGTTAAGCGTACACATTCTCATTCACTATTTATGATTTTGCATTGCAGATAAGTTTTTCTCTCCTCTTTCTCTCTCTCTCTCTTCTCTCGAAGTCAGAGTATCCTGGTGTATTAATCAAAAATAATGAATAAAATGATCCGTCTGACAATGCTCATAGCCTCTCAGGTTTCAGGAGAATAGCCCACCAACTTTATTAATCAACACTACCTGATTAATTGTTACAAACTGTCATCCATAAATTTCCCTTTCATTTTAATAGTACTTTGCCCAACACTAACAATATCCCCTGTGACTTCAGATTTATCGAGGCCTTGGCCATCAGAGTGAGAAAGGGAGAGAGAAAGAGAGAGGGAAATAGAGAGAGAGAGAGAGGGGTGACACAATTGGGGGACGGTGCATATATATTCCCCCGCCTTTCGAGGAGGGTTTTAGGAGAGGACCAAGCATCACTCTAGTCGTCCAATTTAGGGAGTGCAGTGGAAAGGCTTACCTTAAGCTGCCCATAAGGACTTCTTTGAACAGCTGTAATGGCTGCCAGAGCATTCGGTACCATTTCCTCCCTCGTTCTCAGCCCCCGTCTCACCGCCCCCGAGCCCCCACCTTTTTGGTCCTCTTCCCTCTCCGTAGGATAAGGTTAGGCACCGGAGTAAACCATTAAGTGTGACAGTTTCACTTTTCTCCCTCTAATTACTTGTTCCTGCCTATGTGGCATTTCTTAGAAAAATTTGTTGAATAATGACCGGCATTAAAATGGAGGCTCTTAAGAATTTATACGCGCTGCTTAATTTATCATGTACTTTCTTTATCTCTCGGCTGGATTTATATCCAAAGTGTCGCAGGCCCCCCCTGCCTTTTGACAGCACCGTCATTTTCTTAAGGGCACAGCATGTATATGGGTGACAAATTCCCCCCGACACGCCGCTCTCCATCAAAGCGGGCCTGTGTGTGCCGCCCGATGAAGAAGGCTCACTATGGACACCATGTTTGTTTTCCTGCTGGTGACTGCTCAGTCCGCACAAACAAAGCAATTAGCTCCAGTTCTTTGTTTAAGATAAAGACTGTTCCATTGACTGAGAAAAAGTGAAAGGCTCACATACTGTATTTTTTTCTCTCTATCAAGCATCAATATCCGGTATGCGTGTTTGTGGGTGATTTTTGACACACTGTCAACGCAAACTATTTTAATGGCAGACAAAGAGGATTGTTTTTTTTTCATTTTCGTTGCAGTCTATGTTATTGGGGGCAATTAAATTCTTTAGTCTCCCAGATTGGCCCCGCACACCCCCGAATCTGCATATTCAATATCTCTGGAGGGGCAGGAGGACTGAGGTTGGCTTTCCAGACGCTCTGTCTGAGTTTTGATTAATGTCAATAAGAACGCAGGCGGTCCCAGGTGAGCCTGTGCCCTGTGCAGCCAAGTCTGCTGCCGTAATGGCTCCACGATACATGCTGAGATACACATTTAAGTACACCGTGACAATAAGTGTGCTACTTGCGTGTGTTTTTAGTCTTGTGTGTTTAGTATTGAAAGAGTGAATACGTGGGCAAATGGATGTCTGTGTATGTGTATGTGTGTGTGTGTGTCTATGTGTGTGTGCGTGCTTGATGACATGTGTGTGTGTGTGTGTCTGTGTGTGTATCTGTGCATGCACACACATGTGTGTATGTGTGTGTGTGTGTGTGTGTGTGTGTGTGTGTGTGTGTGTGTGTGTGTGTCTATGTGTGTGTGCGTGCTTGATGACATGTGTGTGTGTGTGTGTGTCTGTGTGTGTATCTGTGTGTGCACACACATGTGTGTGTGTGTGTTTGTGTGTATGTGTGCGTGTCCAAGTCTTCAGTAGTGTGCCCTCTCTCTCTCTCTCTGCCTTATTAAAATATGCACACTTTCTCCACTCGCATTAGAATGATTTATGTAACAGATCAGCGCCAGTGTTCTAAGAGCCACCTACAGCCGCTCCTTTATTGCTGTTGTTTTTTCATATTTTCCTCTCGGTAATTTACTGCACGCTCTCCAGAGCACACGTTTCCCCCCCCCCCCTCTCTCTCTCATGGCTGCCTGTTTCAAGGGCATTGGAGTGGGCACCCTCTTTTTTTACACCAATTTAATATTTACCACACCAAAGAGAGGAGGGGGGCGAAAAAACTTAAATCAAAAAAATAAAAA